>NC_085031.1:18007708-18092708 GCF_963692335.1 Osmerus eperlanus | reverse complement strand
ACAGTATCATTCTTATACAGGATAAAGGGTTACATCTTCAACTTTTCTGACACTCCCCTCTGCCTCTCCATACTCCCCCTCTCTATCCTCCCTCTCCCCTCTTCCCTCTCCATCCTCTCCATCCTCCCCCTCTCCATCCTCCCCCTCTCTATCCTCCCTCTCCCCTCTTCCCTCTCCATCCTCTACCTCTCCATCCTCCCCCTCTCCCTCTCATCCTCCATCTCTATCCTCCCCCTCTCCCTCTCATCCTCCATCTCTATCCTCCCTCTCCATCCTCCCCCTCTCCCTCTCATCCTCCATCTCTATCCTCCCTCTCCCCTCTTCATCCTCCCTCTCTATCCTCCCCCTCTCCTCTCTCCCCTCTCTTCCCTCCCTACCTTCAGCAGTTCCAGTCCAGAGCGGATGGCAGTATCCTGGGTGACGCCCTCCTCGTCATCATCAGCTGTTCCCTCAATGGACTTGTTCAGAAGCTTCACCAATGCGCTGAAGAGAGAACCAGGTAGTTAGTACTTATATATAACCATAACCAGGTAGTTAGTACTTATATATAACCATAACCAGGTAGTTAGCACTTATATATAACCATAACCAGGTAGTTAGAGGCAAGAGATCTCTCGCCAGCCAGATACTGAGTGTGGAGCATGAAAATCCGGATTCCTTGGTTATTGTGCTAGGCGACTTTAACAAAGGCAATCTCACTCAAGAACTCCCAAAATATAGACAATTCATCAAATGCCCTACCAGAGAAGGAAACACCTTGGATCACTGCTACTCTACAATCAGCAAAGCATACCATGCGGTCCCCCGAGCAGCACTGGGTCACTCTGACCACGCCATGGTCCACCTGATTCCTGCATACAGGCAGAAGCTAAAGCGCTGTAAGCCTGCTGTGAGGACATCGAAACAGTGGACCAGTGAAGCTATGGAGGATCTGCGGGCGTGCTTGGACTGCACTGACTGGGACATGTTCACGACTGCTACCAATAGTCTGGATGAGCTCACAGAGGCTGTGACATCATACATCAGCTTCTGTGAGGACTGCTGTATACCAACACGCACCAGGGTAAGCTACAACAACGACAAACCCTGGTTTACAGCTAAACTCAGAAGGTTGAGGTCAGAGAAAGAGGCCGCGTTTAGGAGTGGGGACAAAGACAGTTTCAAGGAGTCGAAGAACAGGTTTAGCAAGGCGGTGAGGGAGGCTAAACGACTGTACTCAGAGAGACTAAAACACCAATTCTCTGCAAACGACTCTGCTTCTGTCTGGAGAGGACTCAGGCAGATTACCAACTACAAGCCCAGAGCCCCCCACTCCACTAACGACTCCCGCCTGGCCAACGACCTGAATGAGTTCTACTGCAGATTTGAAAGACAATTGGACAGTCCTGAACTACCCCTTCCCACCCAGGAGGCCTCCCACCTCCCCCCCCTCTACAGTGATGACTCTCCATTCAGGAGGGTGAAGTTAACAGACTTTTCAAGAAGCAGAATCCCCGCAAAGCAGCTGGGCCGGACTCTGTCTCTCCAGCCACCCTCAAGCACTGCGCTGACCAGCTGTCTCCGGTGTTTACCTACATCTTTAACACCTCCCTTGAGACATGCCATGTGCCAGCCTGTCTCAAGTCCTCCACCATCATCCCTGTGCCCAAAAAGCCAAGGCCAACAGGACATAATGACTACAGACCCGTCGCCCAGACCTCTGTGGTAATGAAGTCTTTCGAGCGCCTGGTGCTGGCACACCTTAAATCCATCACTGACCCTCTACTGGACCCCCTGCAGTTTGCCTACAGAGCCAACAGGTCTGTGGACGATGCAGTTAACATGGCCCTCCACTTCACCCTACAGCACCTGGACTCCCCAGCATCCTATGCCAGGATCCTGTTTGTGGACTTCAGCTCTGCCTTCAATACCATCATCCCCGCCCTGCTTCAGGACAAGCTCTCCCAGCTGAACGTGCCTGATTCCACCTGCAGGTGGATCACAGACTTCCTGTCTGACAGGAAGCAGTGCGTTGAGCTGGGAACACAAGTCTCTGACTCCCGGTCCATCAGCACCGGATCTCCTCAGGGCTGCGTCCTTTCTCCTCTGCTCTTCTCCCTGTACACCAACAGTTGCACCTCCAGTCATCCGTCCGTCAAACTCCTGAAGTTTGCGGACGACACCACCCTTATTGGGCTCATCTCTGGTGGAGACGAGTCTGATTATAGGTGGGAAGCGGCCAACCTGGTGACCTGGTGCAGCCAGAACAACTTAGAGCTCAATGCTCTTAAGACAGTGGAGATGGTTGTGGACTTCAGGAGGAACACAGCCCCACTCACCCCCATCACCCTGTGTGACTCCCCAGTCAACACTGTGGAGTCCTTCCGCTTCCTGGGCACTATCCTCTCCCAGGACCTCAAGTGGGAACTGAACATCAGCTCCCTCATCAAGAAAGCACAACAGAGGATGTACTTCCTTCGGCAGCTGAAGAAGTTCAACCTGCCAAAGACAATGATGGTGCACTTCTACTCAGCCATCATTGAGTCCATCCTCACCTCCTCCATCACCGTCTGGTACGCTGCTGCCACTGCCAAGGACAAGAGCAGACTGCAGCGTATCATCCGCACTGCTGAGAAGGTGATTGGCTGCAATCTGCCTACCCTCGAGGACCTGCACACCTCGAGGACCCTGAGGCGAGCGAGGAAGATTGTGGCCGACTCCTCCCACCCTGGACACTCCCTGTTTCAGTCACTCCCCTCCGGCAGAAGGCTGCGGTCCATCAGGACCAATACCTCACGCCACAAAAACAGTTTCTTCCCTTCCGCTGTTGGCCTCTTCAACAAGGCCAAGGGACCACACTGACTCTAATGACTTATTGCTTAAAACACACTGCTTTTTGCACTGCATTACAAAATGGTATCTTGTACATTTGTATTTTTTTGTAATATTTGTATTTTTATATTGTAATTTACGGCAACTTATATTTTATTGTATATTTAATTCTATTCTAATCCCACTTAGTACTGCTAGTTTATGTACCCTTAGTATAGATAGTCCACATATTTAAATTTTAGGTATATGTTTATTGTATGCACCTTCCTGCCAAAGCAAATTCCTTGTCTGTGCAAACTTTCATGGCGAATAAATCCCATTCTGATTCTGAGAGAGCTGCAGTTACACCTGGCCTCCACTAGGTGGAGGAGTGCAGACTGCCTCCCACCATGATGGGAGAGACTATGGGACATGATGCCTGTGAGCATGCCTGTGCAGGTGTGTGTATATGTGTTTCAGGGTTTCAGGAAGTCAAATTTAAGACCTTTTTAAGACATTTTAAGACCATAAAGACTGAAATTTAACACCTACACGACGCATTACCAAAAAAATATTCAAATCAAAGAAATTCTGAAATTGATGAATGATATTTCAATTAATTCAGTCATTGAAAAAGCATTAATTTAATTTACAGATAAAGCAATCACATTAGTAACCTTCCACACCCAACAACGTGCCAAATCCCCAAAACCTTACCCACAAAATGAAAATAGGCTAAACAAACTTGCCCTCAAATAGAAAGTGTGTAGCTTGTGTTTCTCCGCTCTGGCGTGTGACTCCAGCACCTTCACACCCAGAGTCCCTAATTGAATATTTTTTGGGCAAAGTTTGCAGCGAGCCTTGTACCTGGAGCTGGGTACCGCCTGTAACCAACAGCGGAAATCACTGTGATCTAGCCATGTCTCGTTGAAAGTACACTTTCCCATTTTCCACAAGTAGCCGAACTTTAACAAACTCTGAGGAGAAGCTGACGTATTTCGCGGGCAGGTATTGCATTTATCACAGGATTTGTAGTTTTATCACTGCGTACAGACCAACACCAAGATCCCCCATAAGGAACTACAAAACACCGAACCAACGTTCTGAGGGCAGCGTTCTGCTGGTTTTGTAGCAAAGACTCTAGAGCTCCGCTTTGTAGGCTACGACAATTTTTTTTTCCTACTTTGTAACTTTCTGAGGCCAGTGTTTCTGGAAATGAATGAGGGTAAAACCTTTTTTAGACCTGACTAAATGAAATTTAAGACCTCGGATGAAAATCTGGCCGTTTTTAAGACGTTTTAACCCTTGTGTTATCTTCGGGTCATTCTGACCCATCAGTCATTGTGACCCACCATCGTATTGCGACAACTTTACCGCATACAAAAACAAAGTGAAGCATTTTCTTTTAACTGTCGGGCTGTCTCAGACCCCACACTTTGCGAAGGTTAAAAGAAAATTATATTGATTTGTTTTTGTATTGGGTCAAATCAAATCAAATTTATTTGTATAGCCCTTTTTACACGCAAGCATGTCACAGAGGGCTTCACATATGCCCATAGAACACACTGCTTTTTGCAGTGTGTATTGGGTAAAATTGGGTAAACACAACGATGGTTCGTTGTGAACCTTTGGGTCATGTGACCCAAAGGCAGCACAAGAGTTACGTCCTTAAATTTCAAGTTCAGAATTTTTGAATTGTTATGACCCCGCAGAAACCCTGGTGTGTGTGTGTAGGTGTGTGCAGGTGTGTGCAGGTGTGTGGTACCTGATGGCCTCTGAGTCGATGTGGACAGGGGCAATGCGCTCCAGCAGGAACTTCACCATCTCCAGGAAGGGGTTGGTGGGCTGCTTGGGGAAGGTGAGCTTACGGGTGATCTCCCTCTGAAAGCACACACACGTTAATATTACATCGGCAGATTTATGCAACCCGGCACACAATAATCACCATCTGTATGTTTGTGTGGACATGGCTGAATGTTTTTCCTATACATTGATTTATTTGTGTTTTATTTATTTTTTTACTGTTTAACATGTCAAAAAAATATTTGACATTAGTGCTGCGCGCAGCGCATCGATGCACTCAGCCCTTTCTTGCCCTGCTCACATTCTCTCTCTCTCACTACAACGAACCAAGGGGCAACATCTCCGCTTTCTCCCACTGTACGAAAATAATGCCAAAATATCCCGTATACGGGTGCTGCCATCTTGCGCTGGTGATGTGGTTTGGAGCCAGAGTCTGGCAGTAGAGATGTGTGGTGGCGTGGTATCCAGGTCCCGATCGACACTCGCCAGACCCAATCGCAAGCACACTAACATGTTTTTCTATCGTCAAATAATAATCTGATTCTGATTTTTTGCCCTCAAATTTTGGGGATCTGAATTTCACCGTTCGAATTTCAGCAGCCTGAATTTTGTTCAATTTGAATGTCTGAAACTTGAAAATGTCATTTTTATTAATATAATTTTTGGGATATACATTTTACTGTTTGAATTTCAGCATCAGGAGTTAACTGGTTAGCTGTGTGTGTGTTGAGGCAGCAGGAGTTAACTGGTTAGCTGTGTGTGTTGAGGCAGCAGGAGTTAACTGGTTAGCGGTGTGTGTTGAGGCAGCAGGAGTTAACTGGTTAGCGGTGTGTGTTGAGGCAGCAGGAGTTAACTGGTTAGCTGTGTGTGTTGAGGCAGCAGGAGTTAACTGGTTAGCTGTGTGTGTGTTGAGGCAGCAGGAGTTAACTGGTTAGCTGTGTGTGTGTTGAGGCAGCAGGAGTTAACTGGTTAGCGGTGTGTGTGTTGAGGCAGCAGGAGTTAACTGGTTAGCTGTGTGTGTGTTGAGGCAGCAGGAGTTAACTGGTTAGCTGTGTGTGTTGAGGCAGCAGGAGTTAACTGGTTAGCTGTGTGTGTGTTGAGGCAGCAGGAGTTAACTGGTTAGCGGTGTGTGTTGAGGCAGCAGGAGTTAACTGGTTAGCTGTGTGTGTGTTGAGGCAGCAGGAGTAAACTGGTTAGCTGTGTGTGTGTTGAGGCAGCAGGAGTAAACTGGTTAGCGGTGTGTGTGTTGAGGCAGCAGGAGTAAACTGGTTAGCTGTGTGTGTGTTGAGGCAGCATGAGTAAACTGGTTAGCTGTGTGTGTGTTGAGGCAGCAGGAGTTAACTGGTTAGCTGTGTGTGTTGAGGCAGCAGGAGTTAACTGGTTAGCTGTGTGTGTGTTGAGGCAGCAGGAGTTAACTGGTTAGCGGTGTGTGTTGAGGCAGCAGGAGTTAACTGGTTAGCGGTGTGTGTTGAGGCAGCAGGAGTTAACTGGTTAGCTGTGTGTGTGTTGAGGCAGCAGGAGTTAACTGGTTAGCTGTGTGTGTGTTGAGGCAGCAGGAGTTAACTGGTTAGCGGTGTGTCTTGAGGCAGCAGAAGTTAACTGGTTAGCTGTGTGTGTTGAGGCAGCATGAGTTAACTGGTTAGCTGTGTGTGTGTTGAGGCAGCAGGAGTTAACTGGTTAGCGGTGTGTGTGTTGAGGCAGCAGGAGTTAACTGGTTAGCTGTGTGTGTGTTGAGGCAGCAGGAGTAAACTGGTTGGCTGTGTGTGTGTTGAGGCAGCAGGAGTTAACTGGTTAGCTGTGTGTGTGTTGAGGCAGCAGGAGTTAACTGGTTATCTGTGTGTGTTGAGGCAGCAGGAGTTAACTGGTTAGCGGTGTGTGTGTTGAGGCAGCAGGAGTTAACTGGTTAGCTGTGTGTGTTGAGGCAGCAGGAGTTAACTGGTTAGCTTAACTGGTTAGCTGTGTGTGTTGAGGCAGCAGGAGTTAACTGGTTAGCGGTGTGTGTGTTGAGGCAGCAGGAGTTAACTGGTTAGCTGTGTGTGTTGAGGCAGCAGGAGTTAACTGGTTAGCTGTGTGTGTTGAGGCAGCAGGAGTTAACTGGTTAGCTGTGTGTGTGTTGAGGCAGCAGGAGTTAACTGGTTAGCGGTGTGTGTGTTGAGGCAGCAGGAGTTAACTGGTTAGCTGTGTGTGTTGAGGCAGCAGGAGTTAACTGGTTAGCTGTGTGTGTGTTGAGGCAGCAGGAGTTAACTGGTTAGCGGTGTGTGTTGAGGCAGCAGGAGTTAACTGGTTAGCTGTGTGTGTTGAGGCAGCAGGAGTTAACTGGTTAGCTGTGTGTGTTGAGGCAGCAGGAGTTAACTGGTTAGCGGTGTGTGTGTTGAGGCAGCAGGAGTTAACTGGTTAGCTGTGTGTGTGTTGAGGCAGCAGGAGTAAACTGGTTAGCTGTGTGTGTGTTGAGGCAGCAGGAGTTAACTGGTTAGCTGTGTGTGTGTTGAGGCAGCAGGAGTTAACTGGTTAGCGGTGTGTGTTGAGGCAGCAGGAGTTAACTGGTTAGCGGTGTGTGTTGAGGCAGCAGGAGTTAACTGGTTAGCTGTGTGTGTGTTTAGGCAGCAGGAGTTAACTGGTTAGCTGTGTGTGTGTTGAGGCAGCAGGAGTAAACTGGTTGGCTGTGTGTGTGTTGAGGCAGCAGGAGTTAACTGGTTAGCTGTGTGTGTGTTGAGGCAGCAGGAGTTAACTGGTTATCTGTGTGTGTTGAGGCAGCAGGAGTTAACTGGTTAGCGGTGTGTGTGTTGAGGCAGCAGGAGTTAACTGGTTAGCTGTGTGTGTTGAGGCAGCAGGAGTTAACTGGTTAGCTTAACTGGTTAGCTGTGTGTGTTGAGGCAGCAGGAGTTAACTGGTTAGCGGTGTGTGTGTTGAGGCAGCAGGAGTTAACTGGTTAGCTGTGTGTGTTGAGGCAGCAGGAGTTAACTGGTTAGCGGTGTGTGTGTTGAGGCAGCAGGAGTTAACTGGTTAGCTGTGTGTGTTGAGGCAGCAGGAGTTAACTGGTTAGCTGTGTGTGTGTTGAGGCAGCAGGAGTTAACTGGTTAGCTGTGTGTGTTGAGGCAGCAGGAGTTAACTGGTTAGCTGTGTGTGTGTTGAGGCAGCAGGAGTTAACTGGTTAGCGGTGTGTGTTGAGGCAGCAGGAGTTAACTGGTTAGCTGTGTGTGTTGAGGCAGCAGGAGTTAACTGGTTAGCTGTGTGTGTTGAGGCAGCAGGAGTTAACTGGTTAGCGGTGTGTGTGTTGAGGCAGCAGGAGTTAACTGGTTAGCTGTGTGTGTGTTGAGGCAGCAGGAGTAAACTGGTTAGCTGTGTGTGTGTTGAGGCAGCAGGAGTTAACTGGTTAGCTGTGTGTGTGTTGAGGCAGCAGGAGTTAACTGGTTAGCGGTGTGTGTTGAGGCAGCAGGAGTTAACTGGTTAGCGGTGTGTGTTGAGGCAGCAGGAGTTAACTGGTTAGCTGTGTGTGTGTTGAGGCAGCAGGAGTTAACTGGTTAGCTGTGTGTGTGTTGAGGCAGCAGGAGTTAACTGGTTAGCGGTGTGTCTTGAGGCAGCAGGAGTTAACTGGTTAGCTGTGTGTGTTGAGGCAGCAGGAGTTAACTGGTTAGCTGTGTGTGTGTTGAGCCAGCAGGAGTTAACTGGTTAGCGGTGTGTGTGTTGAGGCAGCAGGAATTAACTGGTTAGCTGTGTGTGTGTTGAGGCAGCAGGAGTAAACTTGTTAGCTGTGTGTGTGTTGAGGCAGCAGGAGTTAACTGGTTAGCTGTGTGTGTGTTGAGGCAGCAGGAGTTAACTGGTTAGCTGTGTGTGTTGAGGCAGCAGGAGTTAACTGGTTAGCGGTGTGTGTGTTGAGGCAGCAGGAGTTAACTGGTTAGCTGTGTGTGTTGAGGCAGCAGGAGTTAACTGGTTAGCTGTGTGTGTGTTGAGGCAGCAGGAGTTAACTGGTTAGCTGTGTGTGTTGAGGCAGCAGGAGTTAACTGGTTAGCTGTGTGTGTGTTGAGGCAGCAGGAGTTAACTGGTTAGCGGTGTGTGTGTTGAGGCAGCAGGAGTTAACTGGTTAGCTGTGTGTGTTGAGGCAGCAGGAGTTAACTGGTTAGCTGTGTGTGTGTTGAGGCAGCAGGAGTTAACTGGTTAGCGGTGTGTGTTGAGGCAGCAGGAGTTAACTGGTTAGCTGTGTGTGTTGAGGCAGCAGGAGTTAACTGGTTAGCTGTGTGTGTTGAGGCAGCAGGAGTTAACTGGTTAGCGGTGTGTGTGTTGAGGCAGCAGGAGTTAACTGGTTAGCTGTGTGTGTGTTGAGGCAGCAGGAGTAAACTGGTTAGCTGTGTGTGTGTTGAGGCAGCAGGAGTTAACTGGTTAGCTGTGTGTGTGTTGAGGCAGCAGGAGTTAACTGGTTAGCGGTGTGTGTTGAGGCAGCAGGAGTTAACTGGTTAGCAGTGTGTGTTGAGGCAGCAGGAGTTAACTGGTTAGCTGTGTGTGTGTTGAGGCAGCAGGAGTTAACTGGTTAGCTGTGTGTGTGTTGAGGCAGCAGGAGTTAACTGGTTAGCGGTGTGTCTTGAGGCAGCAGGAGTTAACTGGTTAGCTGTGTGTGTTGAGGCAGCAGGAGTTAACTGGTTAGCTGTGTGTGTGTTGAGCCAGCAGGAGTTAACTGGTTAGCGGTGTGTGTGTTGAGGCAGCAGGAGTTAACTGGTTAGCTGTGTGTGTGTTGAGGCAGCAGGAGTAAACTTGTTAGCTGTGTGTGTGTTGAGGCAGCAGGAGTTAACTGGTTAGCTGTGTGTGTGTTGAGGCAGCAGGAGTTAACTGGTTAGCTGTGTGTGTGTTGAGGCAGCAGGAGTTAACTGGTTAGCGGTGTGTGTGTTGAGGCAGCAGGAGTTAACTGGTTAGCTGTGTGTGTGTTGAGGCAGCAGGAGTTAACTGGTTAGCTGTGTGTGTTGAGGCAGCAGGAGTTAACTGGTTAGCTGTGTGTGTGTTGAGGCAGCAGGAGTTAACTGGTTAGCGGTGTGTGTTGAGGCAGCAGGAGTTAACTGGTTAGCTGTGTGTGTGTTGAGGCAGCAGGAGTTAACTGGTTAGCTGTGTGTGTTGAGGCAGCAGGAGTTAACTGGTTAGCGGTGTGTGTGTTGAGGCAGCAGGAGTTAACGGGTTAGCTGTGTGTGTGTTGAGGCAGCAGGAGTAAACTGGTTAGCTGTGTGTTTGTTGAGGCAGCAGGAGTTAACTGGTTAGCTGTGTGTGTGTTGAGGCAGCAGGAGTTAACTGGTTAGCTGTGTGTGTTGAGGCAGCAGGAGTTAACTGGTTAGCTTAACTGGTTAGCTGTGTGTGTTGAGACAGCAGGAGTTAACTGGTTAGCGGTGTGTGTGTTGAGGCAGCAGGAATTAACTGGTTAGCTGTGTGTGTTGAGGCAGCAGGAGTTAACTGGTTAGCTGTGTGTGTTGAGGCAGCAGGAGTTAACTGGTTAGCTGTGTGTGTGTGTTGAGGCAGCAGGAGTTAACTGGTTAGCGGTGTGTGTTGAGGCAGCAGGAGTTAACTGGTTAGCTGTGTGTGTTGAGGCAGCAGGAGTTAACTGGTTAGCTGTGTGTGTGTTGAGGCAGCAGGAGTTAACTGGTTAGCTGTGTGTGTGTTGAGGCAGCAGGAGTTAACTGGTTAGCTGTGTGTGTTGAGGCAGCAGGAGTTAACTGGTTAGCTGTGTGTGTGTTGAGGCAGCAGGAGTTAACTGGTTAGCGGTGTGTGTTGAGGCAGCAGGAGTTAACTGGTTAGCTGTGTGTGTGTTGAGGCAGCAGGAGTTAACTGGTTAGCTGTGTGTGTTGAGGCAGCAGGAGTTAACTGGTTAGCGGTGTGTGTGTTGAGGCAGCAGGAGTTAACTGGTTAGCTGTGTGTGTGTTGATGCAGCAGGAGTAAACTGGTTAGCTGTGTGTGTGTTGAGGCAGCAGGAGTTAACTGGTTAGCTGTGTGTGTGTTGAGGCAGCAGGAGTTAACTGGTTAGCTGTGTGTGTTGAGGCAGAAGGAGTTAACTGGTTAGCGGTGTGTGTGTTGAGGCAGCAGGAGTTAACTGGTTAGCGGTGTGTGTGTTGAGGCAGCAGGAGTTAACTGGTTAGCTGTGTGTGTTGAGGCAGCAGGAGTTAACTGGTTAGCGGTGTGTGTTGAGGCAGCAGGAGTTAACCCAGGAGGGTTAGACCCATTCCTCACTACGCAGATCTCAGCCTACTTGCAGGAACAGGTGGGGCTGGTGGTTAGGGTTAAGGGTGTGTGTTAGGGGTGTGTGTTAGGGGTGTTCCTCACCACACAGATCTCAGCCTGCTTGCAGGAGCAGGTGGGGCTGATGAGTGTGTCTAGTTGCAGGCGCAGCTTCTCGTCTTCTCCCAGAACCTGGTTGAACTTCTTCATGAAGTCCTGGGCCTTGCCAGCATCCGGAAGGTTCTCTTGAGTGGGGGTGAGGGGGGTAGTGTGAGTGTATATATACACGTGTATGTGTGTGTTTGTGTGTGTTCCACTTACTGGCGATGGTCATCAGCTTCCCAAACATGGCTGTGTTGTTGGCCTCAGACTGGAGAGGAAGAGCAAGAGAGTTACACCCTGGAGCAACATGTGTGTGTGTGTGTGTGTGTGTGGTGTGTTTATTCACCACAGGCAGCTTGTGAAGGTCCAGCAGCTCTCTGACAAGCCCTCGGAGCATGTTCTGACACTTCCACATCTCATTCAGAGCCCTGAGAGGAGAGCGAGACCCATACACAAATACAAAAAGCAGTGTTAAACCATGGAAGTGTATGTGGTGCATTAGAACTGAGTGTGAGTGTGTGTGTGTGTGTGTGAGTGTGTGTACTGACTTGACAGCGTTTGTGTCCAAGCAGGCATACAGGGTGTGTGTGTGTGTGTGTGTGTGTGTGTGTGTGTGAGAGTGTGTGTACTGACTTGACAGCGTTTGTGTCCAAGCAGGCATACAGGTAGTAAAGACACTTCATCTTCTCCTCCGTATCCAGACTGTGAGGAACCATGTACTGAGCAAAGATCTTCTCTACCAGCAGCCTGGACAGGAGGGGAGGAGGAGAGGGAGGGATGAGGGGAGGAAGAAGGAGGGGAGGAGGGGGAGGGAGGGAGGAGGAAGAGAGATGAGAGGAGCAGGAGTACAGGTATGAGAAGTTTAAAAGAACTGGGTTCATTATAAAACCGTGGCGGAGCAGATTAGACTGTTGACTGTGTGTCGTCTTTGTGATGGTGTGTCCTCACTTGTCGTCGATGCTGTTCTGATAGTAAATGTGGAGTAGCTTGTCTTTGATCCAGGAGATCTTCTGGGCCTGGTCCTTTCCTGCCTCATGGTGCAGACAGTACTTCTTATACAGCTGAGCCAGGCCCATCATGGCCTCCTTACGAACCCTCCACTGAGGAGGAGAGGAGGTGATTACAGCCCATCATGGCCTCTTTACGAATCCTCCACTGAGGAGAGGACAGGTGTGTGTGTGTGTGTGTGTGTGAGAGAGAGAGTGAGAGTCCTACCCTCTTGTCCAGGGTGCGTTCCCGTACAAAGCCCAGCAGCTGGTCGTTCACCAGGTTCAGGTCCTTCTTGCCAGCGTTGATGATGGTGACGATGACGTCGTGGCGGATCGCCTCCTCAGGGTCGTGGGAACGCACCTTCAGGAACTCTGATTGGACGAGACAGATAATCAGCACCTTCAAGGAACTCTGATTGGACCAGAGAATCAATACACACAAACAGAGAAAGTGACTGGATACACAAACAGATAAACAATACACACATGCAGACAGTGGTCCCCCCTACCTGTGAGGTCCCGGGCTAGGTCTGGGTGGTTCATGAGACAGTGGCTGGCAAACTTCACACTCTCCAGTCTGACTGGGACATGGATGTCATTAAACCTGTAGGAGACACCACCATGACTACTGTGTGTTTATGGTGTGTGTGTATTTATGGTGTGTGTGTGTGTGTGTGTGTGTGTCTCACCGTCCCAGGAAGCACTGCCAGAGAGGTCTATTGTGAGTGGCCAGTTCTGAGTCTTTGGCTCCGAACAGCTTGGCAAGCAGACGAACCACAGCCAGACGCTCCTCTCCATCATTGCTCTGCAACACACACCTCACCCTCAACACACACCTCACCCTCAACATGTGTGTGCGTGCGCATGGTGTGTGTGTGAGGTGTGTGCAGGGTGGTGTGTAAATTCATCGTAAATTTACACTGCCATAGTGAATTCCTTGTTTGTGCAAATTTACATGGCGAATAAAGCTGTTTCTGATTTCCAGGGTATGGTGTTTATGGCGTGTGTGTGTGAGACCTTAAGCTTGAATTCGAGCTGGGGCATGACGGAGGTAAGCAGCAGGGGGTCGATGCAGAACAGCTCCTGGATCAGATCAAACACGTGTTCAGACAGGTCACTCACTGAAGACCTGCCCATCACCAGAACCTGGTTAAAGAACTGGGGGAGGGAGGAGATAAGAGGAGGAGAGGTGGTTAGGGTTAGGTCGTCTTACCCGCTTGTACCTCAGAGGGGATGAGGGCCTCAGTGAGGGGGGATGGGGGTCTCAGTGAGGGGGGATGAGGGCCTCAGTGAGGGGGGATGGGGGCCTCAGTGAGGGGGGATGGGGGCCTCAATGAGGGGGTATGGGGGCCTCAGTGAGGGGGGATGGGGGCCTCAGTGAGGGGGGATGGGGGTCTCAGTGAGGGGGGATGGGGGTCTCAGTGAGGGGGGATGGGGGTCTCAGTGAGGGGGGATGGGGGTCTCAGTGAGGGGGGATGGGGGTCTCAGTGAGGGGGGATGGGGGCCTCAGTGAGGGGGGATGGGGGCCTCAGTGAGGGGGGATGGGGGCCTCAGTGAGGGGGGATGGGGGCCTCAGTGAGGGGGGATGGGGGCCTCAGTGAGGGGGGATGGGGGTCTCAGTGAGGGGGGATGGGGGCCTCAGTGAGGGGGGATGGGGGCCTCAGTGAGGGGGGATGGGGGCCTCAATGAGGGGGGATGGGGGCCTCAATGAGGGGGGATGGGGGCCTCAGTGAGGGGGGATGGGGGCCTCAGTGAGGGGGGATGGGGGCCTCAGTGAGAGGGGATGGGGGCCTCAATGAGGGGGGATGGGGGCCTCAATGAGGGGGGATGGGGGCCTCAGTGGGGGGGGATGGGGGCCTCAATGAGGGGGGATGGGGGCCTCAGTGAGGGGGGATGGGGGCCTCAGTGAGGGGGGATGGGGGCCTCAGTGAGGGGGGATGGGGGCCTCAATGAGGGGGGATGGGGGCCTCAGTGAGGGGGGATGGGGGTCTCAGTGAGGGGGGATGGGGGTCTCAGTGAGGGGGGATGGGGGTCTCAATGAGGGGGGATGGGGGCCTCAATGAGGGGGGATGGGGGTCTCAGTGAGGGGGGATGGGGGTCTCAGTGAGGGGGGATGAGGGCCTCAGTGAGGGGGGATGAGGGCCTCAGTGAGGGGGGATGGGGGCCTCAGTGAGGGGGGATGGGGGCCTCAATGAGGGGGGATGGGGGCCTCAATGAGGGGGGATGGGGGCCTCAATGAGGGGGGATGGGGGCCTCAGTGAGGGGGGATGGGGGCCTCAATGAGGGGGGATGGGGGCCTCAATGAGGGGGGATGGGGGCCTCAGTGAGGGGGGATGGGGGCCTCAGTGAGGGGGGATGGGGGCCTCAGTGAGGGGGGATGGGGGCCTCAGTGAGGGGGGATGGGGGCCTCAGTGAGGGGGGATGGGGGCCTCAGTGAGGGGGGATGGGGGCCTCAGTGAGGGGGGATGGGGGCCTCAGTGAGGGGGGATGGGGGAGGGAGGAGATAAGAGAAGGAGAGGTGGTCACATGTGATTAGCAGCTTTCATCAGTTTAGAAGCTTCCATCAGTCTACTGCTATGAGAGAGAGGAGGATGAGAAGGAGAGATGAGAAGGAACCAGACAGAAAGGGGGCAAGGGAGAGGGGGAGAGAGAGGGGGGAGTGGGAGAGAGAGATGGGGGGGAGGGGGGTCCTCACGTTGGCGATGCAGGTCTCTATGTTCTGGACGGTCCTCTTCAGCAGAGTCTTGGCCAGGTCATACGCCTGCTTGTTCAGGTTCTGGACATACACACAGACGTTATCATCAATACTGTGTGCATGTACCTTGTGAGCAGGAATCAGGTTGATGAGGATGGTGTGTGTGTGTGTACCTTGTGAGCAGGGATCAGGTTGATAAGGATGGTGTGTGTGTGTGTGTGTGTGTACCTTGTGAGCAGGGATCAGGTTGATGAGGATGGTGTGTGTGTGTGTGTGTGTGTGTGTACCTTGTGAGCAGGGATCAGGTTGATGAGGATGGTGTGTGTGTGTGTGTGTGTGTGTACCTTGTGAGCAGGGATCAGGTTGATGAGGATGGTGTGTGTGTGTGTGTGTGTACCTTGTGAGCAGGGATCAGGTTGATGAGGATGGTGTGTGTGTGTGTGTACCTTGTGAACAGGGATCAGGTTGATGAGGATGGTGTGTGTGTGTACCTTGTGAGCAGGGATCAGGTTGATAAGGATGGTGTGTGTGTGTGTGTGTACCTTGTGAGCAGGGATCAGGTTGATAAGGATGGTGTGTGTGTGTGTGTGTGTGTACCTTGTGAGCAGGGATCAGGTTGATAAGGATGGTGTGTGTGTGTGTGTGTGTGTGTACCTTGTGAGCAGGGATCAGGTTGATAAGGATGGTGTGTGTGTGTGTGTGTGTGTGTACCTTGTGAGCAGGGATCAGGTTGATAAGGATGGTGTGTGTGTGTGTGTGTGTGTGTACCTTGTGAGCAGGGATCAGGTTGATAAGGATGGTGTGTGTGTGTGTGTGTGTGTGTACCTTGTGAGCAGGGATCAGGTTGATAAGGATGGTGTGTGTGTGTGTGTGTGTGTGTGTACCTTGTGAGCAGGGATCAGGTTGATGAGGATGGTGTGTGTGTGTGTGTACCTTGTGAACAGGGATCAGGTTGATGAGGATGGTGTGTGTGTGTACCTTGTGAGCAGGGATCAGGTTGATAAGGATGGTGTGTGTGTGTGTGTGTACCTTGTGAGCAGGGATCAGGTTGATAAGGATGGTGTGTGTGTGTGTGTGTACCTTGTGAGCAGGGATCAGGTTGATAAGGATGGTGTGTGTGTGTGTGTGTGTGTACCTTGTGAGCAGGGATCAGGTTGATAAGGATGGTGTGTGTGTGTGTGTGTGTGTGTGTGTACCTTGTGAGCAGGGATCAGGTTGATAAGGATGGTGTGTGTGTGTGTGTGTGTGTGTACCTTGTGAGCAGGGATCAGGTTGATAAGGATGGTGTGTGTGTGTGTGTGTGTGTGTACCTTGTGAGCAGGGATCAGGTTGATGAGGATGGTGTGTGTGTGTGTGTACCTTGTGAACAGGGATCAGGTTGATGAGGATGGTGTGTGTGTGTGTGTGTGTGTGTACCTTGTGAGCAGGGATCAGGTTGATGAGGATGGTGTGTGTGTGTGTGTGTGTACCTTGTGAGCAGGGATCAGGTTGATAAGGATGGTGTGTGTGTGTGTGTGTGTGTGTACCTTGTGAGCAGGGATCAGGTTGATAAGGATGGTGTGTGTGTGTGTGTGTGTACCTTGTGAGCAGGGATCAGGTTGATGAGGATGGTGTGTGTGTGTGTGTGTGTGTACCTTGTGAGCAGGGATCAGGTTGATGAGGATGGTGTGTGTGTGTGTGTGTGTGTACCTTGTGAGCAGGGATCAGGTTGATAAGGATGGTGTGTGTGTGTGTGTGTGTACCTTGTGAGCAGGGATCAGGTTGATGAGGATGGTGTGTGTGTGTGTGTGTGTGTACCTTGTGAGCAGGGATCAGGTTGATGAGGATGGTGTCCAGGAGTTCCTGGGTGACACCATCTCCCTCCATGATGATGGAGCTCATTAGGTCAAGCATGTGCATCTGCACCTTCTGGTTATGGCTGTTACTGGGGGGGGGGGGGGGCGAAAGATGAAAAGATTTAATCTCTAATAATGCCTGTGAGGTGAAAGTGTGTGTGAGGTGAAAGTGTGTGTGAGGTGAAAGTGTGTGTGAGGTGAAATTTCACAATTTCAAGGTCACCTTTTTATCACGCTCCATATACATTCATATATATTATGTAAATGACCTTAAACAAGATTAAGGTGTAGGTAAATATTGGTTTTATTTGACGCACAATTAAACTGTATATAAAAATATTTTAAGTGCTTCACTGAGCTGCCAAACTAAAACATTGCAAGCAAAATAAAACATTTTAAAATAGAAAGTGCTACTGTTTAAAAGTGCTTCCCTGAACTGAGACCTAACATTTCATGGCTCAAAGTCTTATAGCGGGTCCCACCTTGCTGTCGCATGCCCTTCAGATGGCCAACACCTGTAATTTGGCTTTCTTGCCCTTTGGCCTTGGCTAAACCAGCTTGCCACACTCTCCCTAGCATCAACAGCCTAGCTCCATGGGTTAGCTCCATGGCCCAGCTCCGTAACTCAGGGGTGGGCAATTAATTTTGACAAGGTGCCACATGAGAAACCTGAAATGTGTTGGAGGGCCGCATCAACGATAACTTGAACTTAATTCTGCTCACTATTCATTTTCCCCCATTGTAAAAAGCAGTAAAGTATATATTTTGATTAGCTGCTACTGGTTATCAGAAGAATAAGGATATTCTGTAAATATTTATATAAATATTTTACATGTTGGTCAACTAGGAAAAGACTATCGAAGTAACAGTAAAAAC
Organism: Osmerus eperlanus; assembly: GCF_963692335.1. Classification (NCBI taxonomy): domain Eukaryota; kingdom Metazoa; phylum Chordata; class Actinopteri; order Osmeriformes; family Osmeridae; genus Osmerus; species Osmerus eperlanus. The sequence goes on along the minus strand of NC_085031.1, from coordinate 18,075,429 downwards.
TAAAATAATCATTACATCAGTGTTTCATTTTATTTGTAACTAGTTAATCTTCACCAACACTGAAAAGTTGTTTTGCAGTGTTAAAGATATGCAATTGATCAACTTTATACAAAAAGCAATACTTTTTTGCAGTTCATTTTGTTATGTGAGAGGAATCCAGTGGGCTTGAACAAGTGCATCGAAATCCGGCTGAATGTCTGAGGTGGATATGCGAAGGACAGCTGACAGGTGATGATCCGAGTATGCAATTTAACTAGCAAACCATCAGCCCGCGCCCACTGAATCAGTCAAGTTCTTATTATGTCCGCGTTAGTTTTTTTCTTGAGTCCCTCAGTGCCGATTCAAATTGTAATCCTTCAACACAGCGACCTGTTCTCCAAAACTAAGAACACAGCTTTGACTTTGACCTCAGTAAACAGATACTTAGAAGTCCATGTCTTGTTAAAAACTCTACATTCTGTATCAACCTTTCGTTTTTCATTTTCGAGGGCTAACCACCTAACTCTCCTGTCGGTGAGGTTGCGCAAGCGCACATATGTAAATTGCCTGATCACTAGTGTTTCAGGACTACATATTTACAACCGCTCAACACATTTATTTATTTTTAATTTTAGATTTACCTCACGCGGGCCGGATTGGAACAGCCTGTGGGCCAGTTGTGGCCCTGCGGGCCGTACAATGCCCAGGTCTGCCATAACTGATTCTCTGGTGCTCAGGTCATAATTTCAATCACACAGCATGGAGCAGTGTAGGCGGCCTACAGGAATATCTGGACCACAGCCAATCAGAGGCAAAGACCCGCCCCATCTCTGTCTCTGATTAGTTTAGACCACGATATGATCCAACCATGAGTGCGAGTTCCGTCAAAGAAGAAACAAACGCTTCGTTCCTGGAGAGGCAGCGGATGCAAGGAGGTTAGGGGCACCGGTACGACCTAGTAATAATTTTAGTCGCACCCGTACAAATTTTGGTCGCACTCTAGAGCCCTGTAAAATAATGGCGGACGAAATGACTCGAGAGGAGATTCGCCTTAGATTCGCGGGTGTCACAATCAGATTTGCGTCCGTCACTTCCTGCCAAGTGGTTAACTTAAGTGTTACATTTGAGACAGCACTACTCAGCGACGGAGTGCACTACAGATGTAAGTGCACTGTATTGCAGTGCACTGTATTGCAGTGTACTTAGTAAAGTGCGCGGCAGCAGACACAGCCAGAGAGAGACAGAGAGAGAGATAGAGGGGGGAGAACAAGCAGGTAGAGAGACACAGAGACAGAGAGAGAGAAAGAGAGGGGGGGGAGCAGGTAGAGAGTATCAGACAGTCTTACTTGATGACAGAGAAGAGGGTTTTGAAGAGCTGGATGAAGATCTCGTTACAGTCCTCAAGCTCAAAGCAGATGTTGTAGGACTTCACCCACGCCAGGTTCTAGAGGAGGAGAGAGGAGGAATAGAGGAGGAGGGAGGAGGAATAGAGGAGGAGGGAGGAGGAAGAATATAGGAGGGAGTGCAAAGGTCAACACAACACAGCTAGACACCATCTACTCTCATTTCAACCTTACTTCTTTCCTCCAAACTTTAACCCCTCATCCCCTCCCTCCTTCCCTCTCTCCCTCCCTCCCCGTTCCGTACCTCCAGCAGGTAGAAGTATCTGTTGAACTGTGGGCTCTTGGTGTCCTCCAGCCCCTTCAGCTGTCTGGTGATGAACAAGAAGATGTCCTGGAGAGAGAGGTATAGAGAGGAGAGTGTGAAGAGAGGGGGAGGAGAGAGAGATGTAAGGTCATGTACAGGGTTGGGCTGTAGGGATGGGCATGGCTTTTAAGGTTTGGGGTTATTTTCAAATAACACAAGTTCTCCTAGTAGTCTTGTCATACAAGAGGTAGTAAGATTGTCCAGGGGACAAGGGGGAGCTGTAGGGTCAGGTACCTTGAGCTTGTCGTGGGTAGTGAAGGGTCAGAGGTCAGGTACCTTGAGCTTGTCGTGGGTAGTGAAGGGTCAGAGGTCAGGTACCTTGAGCTTGTCGTGGGTAGTGTAGGGTCAGAGGTCAGGTACCTTGAGCTTGTCTTGGGTAGTGAAGGGTCAGAGGTCAGGTACCTTGAGCTTGTCTTGGGTAGTGAAGGGTCAGAGGTCAGGTACCTTGAGCTTGTCTTGGGTAGTGAAGGGTCAGAGGTCAGGTACCTTGAGCTTGTCTTGGGTAGTGAAGGGTCAGAGGTCAGGTACCTTGAGCTTGTCGTGGGTAGTGAAGGGTCAGAGGTCAGGTACCTTGAGCTTGTCGTGGGTAGTGAAGGGTCAGAGGTCAGGTACCTTGAGCTTGTCGTGGGTAGTGAAGGGTCAGAGGTCAGGTACCTTGAGCTTGTCTTGGGTAGTGAAGGGTCAGAGGTCAGGTACCTTGAGCTTGTCTTGGGTAGTGAAGGGTCAGAGGTCAGGTACCTTGAGCTTGTCGTGGGTAGTGAAGGGTCAGAGGTCAGGTACCTTGAGCTTGTCGTGGGTAGTGAAGGGTCAGAGGTCAGGTACCTTGAGCTTGTCGTGGGAGGTGTAGGGTCAGAGGTCAGGTACCTTGAGCTTGTCGTGGGAGGTGTAGGGGGCCTCGGGGGCGTAGATCCTGAAGATGTCGGCCAGGCAGCAGGCCACCAGCAGACGCACGTCCTTGTTGGGGTTCCTGAGGAAAGACTCTGATGCCAGGTGCAGAGCCAGGGCCAGGTAGCGCTGCTTCTCCTCCTCCGAGTCCTGGTCCATGTCCATGTAGGTCTTCACCACCATCTACCACACACAGACATCATACATACACACACCAAACACACAGGTCAGTCACCATCTGAATCAAACACACAGGTCAGTTAGATTTTTTTCCTGAAAATTCCCCCAAATCGTTCAGGGAACTTAACATCATTTTGTAAGCCTCGAGACACACATTTTTTGGCTTTTATTCGCCAACTTTCATGGCGAATAAAACTCTTTCTGATTCTGATAACCAGAGGTGAAGAACACACACAGACACACACTCACATACAAACACCCCCACACGCACACAAACACACTCAAGTGTAGGGATGCAGCGATGAACCGATTTTACTATTAATCGCGATTTAAAAGTCTTGGTTTTGTAACCGTAAAGGCTCATCTACACCGAGTGTTTCTGTTCTCACAAAAAAAGGGACATTATGGTACATTATTTTTCCAAACAACGGTTGCACAGTGTGGAGAATTAATATGAACAAAGGTTGCATTGCAGTCAGTAAAATTAAACAAACATTGCCAGAGTTTGCAAACAGTTCTGGAGAATTCAGTTCCCGTTTAGTGTGCTGTTGCAAAATCATGACGTTTTGTGATTTGTCATTGCGTGTTAGTTTATAGTGTACCTACTTTCTAAGGTACCCAAGGTATTGTATGAGGTACATTTCTTGTTGTTTGTTAGTTAATTTGCAAATACAGGCTTTAAAGTATAGAATGTGTTTTCAGAGGTTTGATTGCTCAATCGTTAGTCAGACGTACATGCAAATTCTAGCTTTCGCCCTGTCTTTGTTAGCCCTGTCCGTTTAAAGATTTATAATTGTATTTAATTTTTTTGTGTTGACGTTAGCTAGCTAGCGTCGGCAGCTGTGTACCTAGCAAGCATTAGCAGCATTTGTATTGGTTAAGTGTACGTAGTTAAATATCTGCTAATATTCAACTGTAAAGTATAGAACTTTTAAGTAATCATATATTTATTCACGTCATAAAAATCCCCTAGTTATTCTCTTAAATATGGTATAAAAAGGTAAGGTTTATGATTTAAAATGAACATTAATAAAATATGAAAATGCATATGAATATAATATTTTAACAGCAAACTGAATTTTCTGAATTTTGGCTCAGTCAGGAAACGGTTAAAGGATCCATTGTTAAATCAGCCTCTGCCGGGTAGAAAGGGAAATTGTAGAAAAAATTTAAAACACCAACATTAAGTGGCAAAATCAATTTTTTATGTCTACAAAAGATTTTTTAGATGTAGTACAAGTTTATCTAGCTTGCATTACTGAGGATAGCCTCCCGAAGTTGAGTTAGCCAATGTCTTTAGCGATGCTAGCTAACATTGGTTTGCTAGCTGTATATAACATTTCACTGGGTCTTGCAGCTGTTTGATTTACTGAAATTATTATGAAATGTTATGTTCTACTAGCCATTTGCCTACTTTAGCAAGTCACAGTATTTCCAAGCCCTGACAGTGTAACTGAGACGACACAGTAAATAATTCCTCGGTCAGGTAATAAGCCCCCGTTCAAGTGTTGAGCATTAAATTAGCTGCACGTTCTGTAGAGATCTTGGGACGAAGCCACTTTGTGTTTTGCTAATGCAGAATTTGGTAAAATAAAATCGGTAAAATAGACATAATGAGTGGCACATAACGTGAAGTAACATGGCATTTTATTTTGTTTGAATCCACTTGTCCCGGACAAGTGGACAAGCCTTAATGTTGATCCCTGTAATGCGTGTTGGTAGCCTCATTTACTAATGCATCCCAACTGGCTATAGGCACACGAAAGGTGTATGTCTGGGGGGGGGGGGATTGCCCAGGTCTAGAACTTCCGGAGAAGTAACCTCTTCTCAATCCTGTCAAATTAAAAAAACACCTACAAAGAGCATACCCAAAGTAAATTGAAAGATGTTTTTGAACCAGTTTCCCCTGTTGTCAGGACCCCTGAAGTCCTACTGGTTTTCAGTAATAAAAGCTTGAACACAAGGAAATATAAAGTTTCTATTTACGCCTGGATTTTGTTATGAAAACACATGCCTGAAGAGGCCTAGAGGTGGTAGGTATTAGCTGGAAGACAAAATTGGACCACAGCATGAAACCTTACCTAATTCAAGTCAAAAGTCAAATATAATACCACAATATATTCATATTTGACACGTTTTTCCAAGAGTACATCCAGGCATTTTCTTTTAATACTTGTTGTGTGGTACATAGAACTATCTGTGGGGGGGGGGGGGGGGGGGCACATGGTTGGCTTTAGAAGGCTATGGGGGGGGCATGGAAGCTCCTATTGGGTCAAATGAGGTGTCAATCGAAAGGTCAGAGTACAACGGCCATTTTGATACCAAGATACTGAGACTATAATTGTACCATCGTTGCATCCCTACTCACATGCATACAACCCCCCCTCCACACACACACACACACACGTTAAACTCGGTTTCAGTGCTATAGTAAAAAAAACAAAAAAAACAATGTACTTTCATATTTAAACAAAAGGAATGGCAGTTGGTGAAATATGAAAAAGCTTATTTTATATCCCACTTCTGTAATCTTTGAATCTAACCATATAAAACATGAAAACATGAGTGCAGAGTACCAGGGGAGTGACAGTTTAACACTGTTACAGCTGCAGACTGAGGTCGTCTGATCTTTCCTCACCTTGTGCAACGTTCACATTCGCTCTCTTCCACTCAACACATTAACAGTCGGAGGCACAAAACCATACAGGCACTAGGACCCATACACCACTTCCTATGCGTGTGTGTGTGTGTGTGTGTGTAGGCCGGCAGCCACAAGAGCAGCAGAGCTTCCTCATCAGCCAGTATGCTGGCAGAGTGGGGGATGGGTGGTGGGAGCTGCAGAGCTGAGAAGAGGAACACTTTTACCCTCTCTGCTTGACCCTCAGTCTGCTTGACTCTCTCTCTCTCTGCTTGACCCCTCCCTCTCTGCTTGACCCCCTCGCTCTCTGCTTGACCCCCTCCCTCTCTGCTTGACCCCCTCCCTCTCTGCTTGACCCCCTCCCTCTCTGCTTGACCCCCTCCCTCTCTGCTTGACCCTCAGTCTGCTTGACTCTCTCTCTCTGCTTGACCCTCAGTCTGCTTGACCCTCAGTCTGCTTGACTCTCTCTCTCTGCTTGACCCCCTCCCTCTCTGCTTGACCCCCTCCCTCTCTGCTTGACCCTCAGTCTGCTTGACCCCCTCCCTCTCTGCTTGACTCTCTCTCTCTCTGCTTGACTCTCTCTCACTCTGCTTGACTCTCTCTCACTCTGCTTGACTCTCTCTCACTCTGCTTGACTCTCTCTCACTCTGCTTGACTCTCACTCCACTTCTCTTCCCTCCCTTCTCTCTCTTCCCTCTGCTCCCTCTCTCTCCTCCCTCTGCTCCTTCTCTCTCCTCCTCCCTCTGCTCCTTCTCTCTCCTCCTCCCTCTGCTCCTTCTCTCTCCTCCTCCCTCTGCTCCTTCTCTCTCCTCCTCCCTCTGCTCCTTCTCTCTCCTCCTCCCTCTGCTCCTTCTCTCTCCTCCTCCCTCTGCTCCTTCTCTCTCCTCCCTCTGCTCCTTCTCTCTCCTCCCTCTGCTCCTTCTCTCTCCTCCCTCCCTCTCCTTCCTCCCTCTGCTCCTTCTCTCTCCTCCCTCCCTCTCCTTCCTCCCTCTGCTCCTTCTCTCCTGAGCATTCAGACCCCAGTCCTTGAGGGATCCCCTACCATTTCCTGTTTGTGTGTGTGTATAATGTTGTTTGCCAAATGTGGCCTCATCCGGTGTTTCTGAATTGCTGGCTTAAGCCTGCAAAATTATGAAATCTGCAACTTTAAACAGGGGTGTTGGAATATACCGGTTTTACAGTGCGACAACCAAATGCTTTCTTAACACATATCCAGCAATTCAGAAACACCGGATAAGGCCACCCTAACCCCCCCAAACTCCTCAGAAAACAGCCTAGCCCCAAGTAATACAGACTGGTGTCTGTGATGGGGCCAACTTAACAATATCAGAGTAGTAACAGAACAGCTGGATAGTAACATCTGGGTCCAACATCACAAGTCCAACATCTCACCCTAGACCATCTCTAGTCCAACATCTCACCCTAGACTAGGGGTGGGCGATATGGCCAAAATCTATGGTATGAGTCTTTTTATATCACGGTTACAGTATATAACACGATATAGTAATTGTTCTGTACATTAAATTAAGAAATGGTACAAAATAACCATACTTCATCACACTCGATTATTTATTACAAACAAAAACAACTGCCTCACATGAGACGACACTTGAGTTAAAAACAAAAGACTCCAAAAGTTACGAGTACGAGTGTTCTGATTGGCTGATGCGCAGTCATGCCATCCGCGTGGTGACCTACTCAGTTCAATACGGATCCGTAATGCCCTCCGACAAAAATTTCAAAATGAGCTAAAGCGATCAGTCTGAGTTTTACTATCCATATCTAACTTCGGTTTCGGCATATCAACCTCGTTAAAACTCGGTCGATATGTTAAAGCCTCAGTTTGATATTTCCCGGCATGACCTCACTCTCAGTTAGTAAGTAGTTAGCCTTCACTAGTCATCCTAGATCAAGAATGCTAGCAACACCACCAGTGTAATTTTACAACAATATTTTACAGCATGAGACATAAAACTTGAACAACAAATCGAATTGGTTACCTGCAGAATGGGTCATCAAATATATAATTAATTAGCATCGGCATGAATGTGGTCCGCTTAGACAAAATACACTCCGTTCCGTCAGACCAACGCAAATGTGCTTCAAGGTCAAACGAAAATAGCAAATCAAATAAAAGTCAAACTACAATTCTAAATATCGCAAGAATGCGATTTATATGATGGCTTATATACAATACAACAACAAGTTGCAAGCGTGCACAAGTCTCGGAGATAGGAAAAAGGCGAGCCACTGTTCTGCGCAAGACCGGACAAGCCGGAACTGGAAAGATGGCGCGGTCCGTTTCACGCTCTCGCTTGCCTCACTGCACCACTGAGCACTTTTCATAGAAATGAATGGGGACGCCATCTTGGAAGAGAAAATAAGCTGTGTCTACTAAATATAAGTCTATGCGTACAATGCCCAGGTCTGCCGTAACTGATTCTCTGGTGCTCAGGTCGTAATTTCAATCAGACAGCACGGAGCAGTGTAGGCCGACAGGAATATCTGGACCACAGCCAATCAGAGGCAAAGACCCCGCCCCATCTCTGTCTCTGATTGGTTTAGACTACGCCCTCTCCGACGTGGAACGAACTCTCCGAGCCCCTCGGAGAGCTCTACGTGCACCTCCTGATTTTCCTGACTATCTGTCCGTCCGTCATTTTACAGAAACCCCTTGGCTGTGATTGGTCCGTATTAAGAACCGCTTGCGTCAGGGGCGGGGTTGCCGTGACAAACAAGATGAACAGAATCCTTTGACCGCCATTTCTGTAAGTTTACAATTCATATTTCAGCTAAACAGTACATGTAAATCAGCATCTGAATTAAAATGTGATGAGAAATGGGCAGTGTAGTTGCTGAAGATGTGCGTATTTTATTGATGAAACGGCTCATTTGTAAATTTGCTCCGACTTCTCGATAACCTAGGTAAATAAACACTCGACAACGACTTACAAAAAACCGTTGCGCCACCTACTCTTCTGGCGGTGAATTGTTTTCAGCACCCACAGCCCTCGGAGTACTATAAATTCAACGAATCCGTCTGACTCCGTCCGTCTGTCACGGAGTCGGAGTAGTATAATTCGGCCTTTATGTGGAGAGCTGGTAGGCCCCTTTGGGCTCCCTGAAGGTGTGAAAATGACCTCGGCAAAGTATACAGTTTCTGACTGACCACTTTCTTCCATGGTACAAAAAGAAGACCCGTTCGTTCCGTAGCAAAATCCTCTTCATGCATGACAACGCACCATGTCATGCTGCAAAGAATACCTCTGTGTCATTGGCTGCTATGGGCATAAAAGGAGAGAGACTCATGGTGTGGCCACCATCCTCCCCTGACCTCAACCCTATTGAGAACCTCAAGCAAAAGATCTATGAGAGTGGGAGGCAGTTTCCATCAAAACAGCAGCTCTGGGAAGCTATTCTGACATCCTGCAAAGAAATTCAAGCAGAAACTCTCCAAAAACTCACAAGTTCAAGGAATGCAAGAATTGTGAAGGTCATATCAAAGAAGAGGTCCTATGTTAACATGTAACTTGCCCTGTTAAGATGTTTTTGATTGAAATAGCTTTTAATTTCAGTAAATATGACCTCCTAATGCTGCAAATTCAACAAATTACCATTTTCAGTTCTTTACAACCTAAAAAATGTTCTGAAACTGTTGTGCATAATAATTTGGAACAGTTCATTTTGAGTTTTTTTATTTTTGAAAAAAATACTGTTCTCATTGGGAGGTCTGTTCAATAAAATTCGAATTATACCCTAACGGTTGATGACTTGAAAATTATATTGACTGTCGTTTGCATCGACTATTTAGGAAAATCTGAGAAAGATTCATTTGCATAATAATTTGGAACGTGGTGAAGTTATGCATGTAGGACTATTTGTAATTGATGACCCAGCAGTCCAATCCTACTTCATAGACCATGTTTTAAATACATCCTCTTTCCCCTTAAAAGTGCCTTAAATCCATTAAAGGCTGAATCCTCTCTAGTACTGGGTTACACCTCTTCATCCCTGCAGGTACTAAAGTTTTAGCTCACAAGGGCAGAGCTTTGCAATGCTGCCGTGCATCTCATATTCAGAGCATGGTGATGTTATCGGGGCCTCATTTCTTTATGACTCAAGAAAAACGTCACTTTCATCACAGTGATATTTCACTTCATTCAAACTGGAAGTCACATAACCAGTAATAACGTTGTCAAACACGTTGTCACGCATAGTTGTGCCCTCTGCTTGCAGGCATATTTACAAAGTTGGAGTGATGATGGCAACAAGCCAGCGGTTGGACATTGATCCGGCTGAGCACCCATGGGTTCACAGTCAGGAGCAAGCATTATCAACCACTGCTGGATCCTCATTAATTTAAACAGCTATAGGACGTTTCTACCCACCTTCAACCGTTTGACCACCTCATCATTGGTGATCTTGTCTGTGATCTCCTTAACCCCGGGCGGATAGGTAATCTTGCCGTCCCCCGTCGGTTTCTGCTGTTGAGGGAACTCCATGCTTGTCAACGTAAATCCAGATGGTCTTCTACTGGCCTCTATAGGTCAGAAAACAAAAGTTCAACACAACCCTTCTACCGCACTTCTACAAAAGCCCGTTTAAAACAGTATTTTCAGCCTACAATCATTCTTTCTGGCCGATAAACTTCGAAGGGAATAGACACGCAGCGGTCGACAACGTAAAATATAGCACCAAATAGGAATTCATTGTAAAAGCTCAATAAAATCCACATTGTGCTAGCTCGTATGCTAACCTGACACCAACATATCCGTTCCACATTCGCATATTCTCGTCATAAAGATCATTTCTGAAGGCACCAGTTAGGTTGCATTTACACCACAATATACACACTGTGCATTTATTTACACCAATGGTATCTATACTTAAGGATTCAACACACTACACTAGTCTATTCTTAAGTTACATGCATTGCTACAATTTTCGGGATGGGAGTAACGATGCTAGCAGCCAAGCTATCACGCTAGCCAACCCAGTGAAATGCCATGCTAGCTGGTTAGCATCGCTGGCCTTGCTGATTTAGGCCGCAAACTATTTACAGATCACCATCACATCAGACATTTCTTGAGCCACAAAGATGCCGAATTTAAGTATCCAGAAATATTTCTTTAAAAATACCCCTTCCGATAGATAATTGCTGCCGTATATAACAAATACTAAAAGTTTACAAGGTAGTAATATACTGTTGATGTACTTGTCTCTTTCTTTCAACTTCAGCAACACATCGTTTCCTACTACTGGGGCTGGTAGTTCACAGGCAGAATGCTCAAGCCCTCCCTCACCGAACTTGCCCCACGATTGATTTGGAACATCTCAATGAATGCACAACAAAGCTCAGTACACATTCAACTACGCCCGAAACAACACTGTAACTAGCAACTACATAAACTATTAGCTTTTCAATATTTACCTCGCAAACTGGGCCGTTTTAATTCATTAGTCTGACACAAGTCACGGTTTACTTTCGGCACAAAGCTCCGTGTCTACCCTCAGTCTGCAGTTTCAGCGTCCTCACTGAAGGTCTGGTGCGCAGCGCCGCCGTCGGTCTGCGGGAGGTACTGCAACACGACACCGAGAGGCGGGAGTCTCGAGCCTCTTGAAATGTCCGCGCGCTCTAAGCTGATCTGGGTTGACTGACTAACCTAGCCAGACCCTAACTAACCCACCCAGGTTCAGGGTAACATAGAAAGCTGGGCGGCATTTGAGCTTGTAACCAAACTGAACTACGACTGACAGCTCAAATATGCAAAGTAGTTATCATTTATTTCATGTTCTATTTCTTATATTTTAGTTAGGCTATTGTATATATTATTATACCGTGTATTTAGAAGGAGATGTGTGCACGAGGTAACCCGTTTCCGTGTTGTTAATAATGCATGGATATGGGTTTTTCGGTACTTTGAAGGTTCATATTTGACGTTTTAGCAAAGGTAGGCTTAGGAGTTTCTGTTCCCAAAGTATTCGCTAGGAGTGCTGTCACCCGACTACTAATGTTGCTTCCTGCTAGTTCGCTCGGTTGTTTTTAGCATTGAGATAAACACCAACCACAACGCTAGCTAGCTATCTAGTTTACGACTACCCTCGGATCATCTAGCAACACTGGGTTCATTAGAGTTGGGGCACATCTCGTTTGATTACGGGAATGCCACGGAAAAAGAAAAACGGGCACATCCCAGCAGAAGTGCCTGGACTGTCAAACGATAGTTGCAGCAACACGGGCTACCGAACGCACGGTAGTAATGACGACGGGGCCACGGGTAGGGGGAACTTCCAGTTACCGAACTCGATGTATCAAGACAAGGACATCGTGAAAAACATGCAAGACATTTTTTCTCATTTGGACCCTGAAGTTATTCACATCGTACTAGCAGAATGTGATTTTAAAGGTAATCCAGTCTAAATCAGGCACAAGCCGCTCTCGTAACTTTTTAGACATTCGGTGTAGTATTGTGGGTCTCGTTAGTTGAACTGGTGTGCTAACACGCGCGCGGGACAGAAGGTTCATCAATGAAGGTCGGTGGTCGCGTGCTCGTCCGCATCACGACTTCTGAACTGATGACATCAACGTGAGAATATGATTATGTAACTAGCTGCTGCATCTCGTATAACCTATCAGTCATCCTTCATTAAGCCACTAATAATTATACGATGCATTCAGAGTACTGCCACGACTTTCCAGGGAGTAGATTCAGGAGTGTATTATGTGATTGAGTGATACCATCACCCCGATACACTGGTAGTTTTATACCCCTGATACCCTTGTGTGTGTGAACTCCCACAACACTCATTATTTACCTCTCTCCTCCCTCCCTCCCCTCCCTCCTCTTCTCTCCTCCCTCTTCTTCTCACCTTTCTCCCTCCTCTTCTCCGCTCCCTCCCTCCCCTCTTCATCTCTCCTCCCTCCTCTTCTCACCTCCCTCCCTCCCCTCTTCATCTCTCCTCCCTCCTCTTCTCACCTCCCTCCCTCCCCTCTTCATCTCTCCTCCCTCCTCTTCTCACCTCCCTCCGTCCCCTCTTCATCTCTCCTCTCTCCCTCTTCATCTCTCCTCCGTCCCCTCTTCATCTCTCCTCCCTCTTCTCACCTTTCTCCCTCTTCTCCCCTCCCTCCCTCCCCTCTTCATCTCTCCTCCCTCATCTTCTTCTCTCCTCCGTCCCCTCTTCATCTCTCCTCCCTCTTCTCTCCTCCCTCCGTCTCCTCTTCATCTCTCCTCCCTCCCTCTTCTTCTCTCCTCCCTCCCCTCTTCTTCTCTCCTCCCTCCCCTCTTCTTCTCTCCTCCCTCCCCTCTTCTTCTCTCCTCCCTCCCCTCTTCTTCTCTCCTCCCTCCCCTCTTCTTCTCTCCTCCCTCCCCTCTTCTTCTCTCCTCCCTCCCTCTAGTTGAGAATGCGATGGATTCTCTCCTGGAGCTCTCAGAAGCAGCCGAGGGTGTGGCCCCCTCCCCTCCCCCGGTCTCTGGGTTTGAGAGGGCTGCTGCTCTCCTGGCCCGTCACCCCCCCTTGGACCCTCCTCCTCAGGTCTCTTGCCTTACCGGGACAGAAGATGACTTCCACCTGACGGAGGACTTTGACCTTCTCATTGACCGCGAGTTAGAGACTCTGACCAGCCCTCCCCCCAGAGCCCCCTCTGCCTCTCAGCCTGCCTCCAGAGCCCCCTCTTCCTCTCAGCATGCCCCCAGAGCCCCCTCTGCCTCTCAGCCTGCCTCCAGATCCCCCTCTGCCTCTCAGCCTCCCCCCAGAGCCCCCTCTGCCTCTCAGCCTGCCTCCAGAGCCCCCTCTTCCTCTCAGCCTGCCCCCAGAGCCCCCTCTGCCTCTCAGCCTGCCTCCAGATCCCCCTCTGCCTCTCAGCCTGCCTCCAGATCCCCCTCTGCCTCTCAGCCTCCCCCCAGAGCCCCCTCTGCCTCTCAGCCTGCCTCCAGATCCCCCTCTGCCTCTCAGCCTGCCTCCAGAGCCCCCTCTGCCTCTCAGCCTGCCTCCAGAGCCCCCTCTGCCTCTCAGCCTGCCTCCAGAGCCCCCTCTGCCTCTCATCCTCCCCCCAGAGCCCCCTCTGCCTCTCAGCCTGCCTCCAGAGCCCCCTCTTCCTCTCATCCTGCCTCCAGAGCCCCCTCTGCCTCTCAGCCTGCCTCCAGAGCCGCCTCTTCCTCTCAGCCTGCCTCCAGAGCCCCCTCTTCATCTCAGCCTGCCTCCAGAGCCCCCTCTGCCTCTCATCCTCCCCCCAGAGTCCCCTCTTCCTCTCATCCTCCCCCCAGAGCCCCCTCTTCCTCTCAGCCTGCCTCCAGAGCCCCCTCTGCCTCTCAGCCTCCCCCCAGAGCCCCCTCTTCCTCTCAGCCTCCCCCCAGATCCCCCCAGCTGGTCCTGCCTGAGCTCCTTCAGATCAGCGTGGAGACAGGGACCAGAGGCGCCGGCCAGCCCGCTCCAGAGAGAGAGATCGGTGTGGGGCAGGCCTCCAGGAGCTACTCCCCTGTCACCCAGTTGAGCTTCTCCAGGGAGACTGTTTACCAGGAGCACAGCTCATTGCTGGACTTTAGCCACCTGACCTCCTCTGAACCAGCTGGAGACAAACACAACAGTTCTTTGGACCTAGGAGCGGCCGGCCGGCCCTCAGCTTTCCAGGCCTACAGGAAACAGGACCGGTCCATCTCCCCTTCTCAGGACAGGGCCATACCATCTGGGGGGATGGTGGGCGGCGCCAGGGCTAAGGGCAGCGCTAGCAGAGGAACTGTTGGTGAGGAGCCTTCAATGTTCTGGAATGCTGAGGCCCCAGAGTTCTGCCCTCGTCCCTATGGTAACCAGGGCTCCACCTTCATCATCCCGGTGACTGCAAACCCCTCCCCCTGGAACACTCACACCCTGTCTGCCTCGCACTGGTTGGCTCATGGGACTGTCAGTCAAGCGCCTCTCAAACCAACTGCCACCATTCCTAAGTCCTGGGCCCTGGCCGCCCCCCCGGAGCCACCCCTCCCACATGGTACGGCCCGGTTGGAAGGCCAGGTGCTGGTTCTGCTGCGAGGCGCGCCAGGGTCGGGCAAGTCAACGCTAGCCAGGTAAAGGGGGCGGGGGGGGGGAGCTGTTAGGCACCATGAAAAAACAGAGAAATACCTGACTTTTCAGAGACTGCAAGTGTGTTTTCTAAAGTGTGTGTGTGTGCGGGTGTACAGGGCCATGCTGGAGCAGAACCCAGCTGGAGTTGTCTTGAGCACAGACGATTACTTCAGTCGTCATGGAGACTATAAGTTCGACCCCTCTGCTTTGGGCGACGCCCATGAGTGGAACCAGAAGAGAGGTAAACACATCTCTCTCTATCCCTAACCCTCTTTATCCCTAACCCTCTCTCTATCCCTCACCCTCTCTCTATCTCTAACCCTCTCTATCCCTAACCCTCTCTCTATCCCTCACCCTCTCTCTATCCCTAACCCTCTCTATCCCTAACCCTCTCTCTATCCCTCACCCTCTCTCTCTCTATCCCTAACCCTCTCTCTATGTCTCTCTCTAACCCTAATCCTCTCTCTAACCCTAACCCTCTCTCTATCCCTAACCCTCTCTCTATCCCTAACCTTCTCTCTATGTCTCTCTCTATCCCTAACCCTCTCTCTATGTCTCTCTCTAACCCTAACCCTCTCTCTAACCCTAACCCTCTCTATCCCTTACCCTCTCTATATCCCTCACCCTCTCTCTATCCCTAACCCTCTCTATCCCTAACCCTCTCTCTATCCCTCTCTCTCTCTATCCCTAACCCTCTCTCTATCCCTAACCCTCTCTCTATACCTAACCCTCTCTATATCCCTCACCCTCTCTCTAACCCTAACCCTCTCTCTAACCCTAACCCTCTCTCTATCCCTAACCCTCTCTCTATACCTCACCCTCTCTCTCTATCCCTAACCCTCTCTATCCCTAACCCTCTCTCTATACCTCACCCTCTCTCTCTATCCCTAACCCTCTCTATATCCCTCACCCTCTCTCTATCCCTAACCCTCTCTCTATCCCTCACCCTCTCTCTATCCCTAACCCTCTCTCTATCCCTAACCCTCTCTCTCTATCCCTAACCCTCTCTCTATCCCTAACCCTAACCCTCTCTCTCTCTATCCCTAACCCTCTCTCTATCCCTCACCCTCTCTCTATCCCTAACCCTCTCTCTCTATATCCCTAACCCTCTCTCTATCTCTCTCTCTATCCCTAACTCTCATGTTCTCTATCATTCTCTCTCCTGTCCCTCTCTCTATCCGTAACCCTGTCTTTCTCTTTCCGCTCAGCCTTTAGCTCTCTCACTTTGCTTGTCGGTCTCATTCTGTCCCTATATCTTGTAGTTAATAAACAAATCTTTCTTTTCTCTTTCATGTGTCTTCGTCAGCCAAGGAAGCGTTTGAGAGTGGCATGTTCCCCATCATAATTGACAACACCAACATGCAGGGGTGGGAAATGAAACCTTACGTAGCTCAGGTGAGATGTTCTGATGAGACCTAGCTCAGGTGAGATGTTCTGATGAGACCTAGCTCAGGTGAGATGTTCTGATGAGACCTAGCTCAGGTGAGATGTTCTAATGAGACCTAGCTCAGGTGAGATGTTCTGATGAGACCTAGCTCAGGTGAGATGTTCTGATGAGACCTAGCTCAGGTGAGATGTTCTGATGAGACCTAGCTCAGGTGAGATGTTCTGATGAGACCTAGCTCAGGTGAGATGTTCTGATGAGACCTAGCTCAGGTGAGATGTTCTGATGAGACCTAGCTCAGGTGAGATGTTCTGATGAGACCTGGCTCAGGTGAGAAGCTGACTGGATTCAGACTGCTGATACAAGTCTTTGTGTGTGTGTGTGTGTGTGTGACAGGCTGTGAGGCACAGGTATAAGGTGTTGTTCCGTGAGCCCGACACCTGGTGGAAGCACAAGGCCAGAGAGCTGGAGAGGTGAGCAGCTGGAACACAACAGACTGTTATAATCATTATTATTATCATTCTCATCATCTGTCATATGTTACCTGCATGTCAGTACTTATGAACCAATGACGTTTGAACCACCTTTTTAAATGAATGAAGTCAAGGAATTTCATAATTTGTCTCTTTTTATGGCTTGTGTATGTGTCCTCATGGTGTGTGTGTGTTGGATGGTGTGTGTGTGTGTCATGACTGGTGTGTGTGTGTGTCATGACTGGTGTGTGTGTGTGTGTGTGTGTGTGTGTGTCATGACTGGTGTGTGTGTGTGTCATGACTGGTGTGTGTGTGTGTGTGTGTGTGTGTGTGTGTGTGTGTCATGACTGGTGTGTGTGTGTGTGTGTGTGTGTGTGTGTGTGTCATGACTGGTGTGTGTGTGTGTGTGTGTGTCATGACTGGTGTGTGTGTGTGTGTGTGTCATGACTGGTGTGTGTGTGTGTGTGTGTGTGTGTGTGTGTGTGTAGACGGACCAAGCACGGTGTTCCAGTGGACAGGATCAGGAGGATGCTGGAGGGCTACGAGCAAATGGTCTCCATCCAATCCATCATGGGCCCCCAGGCCCCCCTGGGCCCCCAGGCCCCCCTGGGCCCCCAGGCCCCCATGCGCCCCCAGGCCCCCCTGGGCCCCCAGGCCCCCCTGCCCCCCCAGCAGAACATCCCCCACACTATGTAAGCCTGCAGCTGAGCCCATCTCACTCAGAGACAGTTAGAAACAGTTGAGGTATAAAGTTCTGTCCGCTTATTGTAGGTAGGACAATGGTAATGGTTGTGTTTCCCTTCCTGTCTCCCTCCTGCCTTGCTGTGATAGGCCTGTGTCTTCTGAAATGGCTCAACCTGACCTAGTAGGTGAACCGCGATTGGCTGAGAGCTCCAGCCAAAGGGCCCGCCCCTTCTCCTCTCTTCCTGATGTGTCGTCTGTCGGCAGGAAGTCCAGGTTGCCGGGAGACAGCGACCAGGGCTCCAGGGAAACCCTCCTTCCCAGGAACAGGAAGTCAGACAGGAAGG
This sequence comes from Osmerus eperlanus, assembly GCF_963692335.1. NCBI lineage: Eukaryota > Metazoa > Chordata > Actinopteri > Osmeriformes > Osmeridae > Osmerus > Osmerus eperlanus. Next base: position 18,058,098 of record NC_085031.1, on the reverse strand, counting down.
AAGATCCCCAACTCCTGGCAGAGGAGAACCTGGGGGATCTGGATGCAGAACTAGACGCCCTGTTGGACCAGGAAGCTGAGCAAGAAGTGGACCAGGAAGCAGAACAGGAAGTGGCCCAGGAAGCTGACCACAAAGCAGAGCAGGAAATACCGGACTGTGTTGTGGAACTGGTGCTGAACGTGGATCACCATGGCAACGAGAGACCCATGGCATTCTCCGAATCGATTAGTCAGAGGGAGAGGAGAGGTAGGCGTCATTGTAACAGGAAGACCGCTTCCTATAGGCCAGAGCCTGCTGATCTGGTGAAGGGCACTAGCCAATTGGAAAATGGACAGGTGGAGGGGGGAGAGAAAGGGAGGGAGGGGGGAGAGAGGGCGAGGCCGGAGCTGTTGGACTTTGTGGGGGACTGGCCGGTGGGGGGACTGGGGCAGAAGGGAAGGAGGCGTGGTCAGAGGGGGCAAGGACGCGACGAAGAGGAGGGTGGTCACCGTGGCAACAGGTTCGAAGGGCGAGCTGGTCCTGATGTGACAGAGTTCCGGAAACTTCTAGACCTGATCCAGACAGGTGACTCCTGCCCCTTGCCCACAACCTCCTCCCCCAACGACTCCTACCTCATGTCCAACTCCTTTGACCAATCAGAGGAGGGGGAGGAGACGGCAGAGGATTCTCACAATCTTGCGTCGAGCAAAGGGGGAGACCAAGTACCTGGCATGGGGGGGGATGGGAGAGACCAAGTCCCTGGAATGGGGGGGGATGGCCGGCCTGAGCTACCAGACTGTGTTTCTGCCTGGAAAGCATCTGGCTCCTCCCAGCAGTGCACAACCCCAGACAGCTCAGTGGTTGAGTCTGAAAGTGAGGAAGGAGAGGGGTTAGTCCTCACACCAGGCGTTACTGAGACAGGGTCTAACTTAGAGGAAAACCAAACACAAAATGATTCTCTCTCCTGTGATAATACTGCTTCAGAAATTGTGGAAGTACAAGATTGTCATGATGGTGAGGGCAGCCATGTTGGTGAGGGCAGCCATGTTGGTGAGGGCAGCCATGTTGGTGAGGGCGGTGTAGAGTCTGACGCTGACAAACAAAACCCCAATGCAGTTGATGGCGGTAGCCATGTTGGCAAGGTCAGCCCTGTCCTAGGTGAGGGCAGTGTGGGAGGGGACGGCAACCATGTCAATGGAGGCAGCCAGGAGCGCAGGCAGCGGCAGGGTCGCAGGTCAGGGAAAGCCTGCAAGCTAGCCCTCACATTCACACAGAACTGCCCCTCTCCCCCAAACCCCAACCCCCTGGAGAACAGCCCTCAAGCAGCACCACAGCATCACCACCCTTACCCTAGCTTCAACTGTGACCCTGACCTTCCACCCGATCTCCACCCTCGCTCCCTCACCCCTGCTCTTGTGTCCTCGGCCATTGGACACCACACGCAAACCGACCCTCAAGACTTTGCCCTCCTCTGGCGCCTTGATCACCAAGACAACCACAATCACCAAGACGACCACGGCTCCTACACCGGTGTACCTCGGGCCGACCTTCCTCCCGGCATCACCGTTGTCCGCAGCAACCCTTCCCGCTTCTTGCCTGGGCTCTCAGATGCTGCAGTTCAGCCCTCCAGCTCCCAGGGGGTGCCGTACCGCGCGGTGCATGAAAAGGGCTCCCAGGTGGAGGAGGCGGAGCTGGGGACCACCAGCCGGGAGCAGAGCCTGGAGATACTCAGACAGCACTTCGGACTGGTCAGCCTGGAGGAACTGGAGCACCTGTACGACACCTGCCAGCAGAACCTGGACTGGACCAGCAACCTGCTGCTGGACTCTGGAGAGAGGCTGTACAGGGAAGTAGAGGAGGAGGTGATGGAGGGCTCGATGGCATCAGTGCTGCGTGGTGGGTCAGGGCTGGAGGCAGGATGGGACGCTCAGATGGAGGAGGGATGGGGGGGCACAGGGGGAGGGATGGGGGGGCACAGGGGAGGGGGGAGAGAGAAGGTTGGGAGTGATAGGTTGGAGGGAGAGGGAGGTAGGAGTGAGTTTAGAAACTCTGAACCAACCCAGGGAGGAAGAAAGCCCCTAGAACAGGAAATGACATCAGAGGTTTCCAGCAGCCTGTCAGAAGGTGGAGGGGGAGGTTGGGTAGAGGGGCGAGCGAGGGGGGAGGAGCAGGGAGAGTCATCAGGAGACGAGGCGACCCTTTCACTCCTGGCTCAGCTTGAGGAGATGGACAGACGGGCGGACGAGGAGAGGAGGGAGAGAGAAGAGAGGAGGAGCAGACTGGTGAACATCCAGAGTGTGGAGCTGAAGCTGCCCACAGAGCTGGCTCTGCAGCTCACAGAGCTATTTGGGCCCGTAGGGGTCGACCCAGGTAACACCCGGGAGCACCAAGAATAGAAACTAATAAAACAAACTGTTGTCTAAAGATGATTCTGTTCCTTTTGATCTCTGAATCTCACTGTTTCCCTTTAATATGACAACCCTAATCCCTAAACATGACAAACAAGACAGGAAAGATATAAACAGCTTATCCTCCATCTTCCTCTCTTCCCTCTTCTCATCCTCTCCGTTCTCTCTTTCTCCCTTCCCCTCCTCTCTCTTTCCCCTCTCCTCTCTCTCCCGTCTTCTTATTCTTTCCTCCCCCTCCTCTCTCCCTCCTTTCCTCTCCCTGCCCTCCTCCCCTCTCCTTTCCCTCCGCTCCTCTCTCCCCTCCTCTCCTTTCTCCCTCCTCTCTCTCCTCTCTTCCCTCCTCCTCTTCCCCACGGGTCAGGAGCGTGCTCAACGGAAGACTACTCCATCCAGATGGATCTCGGCACGGCTCGGCTGCTCCACCAGACCTGGAAGGACACCCTCCAGGTGAGGCAGATGTCAGGAGAGGCAAAGGTCAGGAGAGGCAGAAGACAGGTGAGGCAGAGGTCAGGAGAGGCAGAGGTCAGGTGAGGCAGAGGTCAGGAGAGGCAGAGGTCAGGAGAGGCAGAAGACAGGTGAGGCAGAAGACAGGTGAGGCAGAAGACAGGTGAGGCAGAAGACAGGAGAGGCAGAGGACAGGAGAGGCAGAGGACAGGAGAGGCAGAGGACAGGAGAGGCAGAGGACAGGAGAGGCAGAGGACAGGAGAGGCAGAGGACAGGAGAGGCAGAGGACAGGAGAGGCAGAGGACAGGAGAGGCAGAGGACAGGAGAGGCAGAGGACAGGAGAGGCAGAGGACAGGTAGTAAGTGGTCACACCATGTTACTCTATAAACATTCACATTGAAGGCCAAAGTTTAAACCCGCATCTTTATCTGATTGTGTGTGTGTGATCCTAAACTTGTGTCTACAGGAGAAGCAGAGACAAGCAGCACTCTCCTACCATGTGCTGCAGGAGAGTGAGTGAACACACACACACCACACATGCTACAACACACACCACACACAAACACACACCACACACAAACACACACCACACACACCACACACAAACACACACCACACATGCTACAACACACACCACACACAAACACACACCACACACAAACACACACCACACACAAACACACACCACACACACCACACACAAACACACACCACACACACACCACACATGCTACAACACACACCACACACAAACACACACAAACACACACCACACACAAACACACACCACACACACACACACACCACACATGCTACAACACACACCACACACCACACATGCTACAACACACACCACACACAAACACACACCACACACACCACACACAAACACACACCACACATGCTACAACACACACCACACACCACACACACCACACACAAACACACACCACACATGCTACAACACACACCACACACAAACACACAAACACACACCACACACAAACACACACCACACATGCTACAACACACACCACACACAAACACACACCACACACAAACACACACCACACACACCACACACAAACACACACCACACATGCTACAACACACACCACACACAAACACACAACACACACAAACACACACCACACACAAACACACACCACACATGCTACAACACACACCACACACAAACACACACCACACACAAACACACACCACACACAAACACACACCACACATGCTACAACACACACCACACACACCACACACAAACACACACCACACACAAACACACACCACACACAAACACACACCACACACAAACACACACCACACATGCTACAACACACACCACACACAAACACACACCACACACAAACACACACCACACACAAACACACACCACACATGCTACAACACACACCACACACAAACACACACCACACACAAACACACACCACACATGCTACAACACACACCACACACAAACACACACCACACACAAACACACACCACACACAAACACACACCACACATGCTACAACACACGCCACACACACCACACACAAACACCACACATGCTACAACACACACCACACACAAACACACACCACACATGCTACAACACACACCACACACAAACACACACCACACATGCTACAACACACACCACACACAAACACACACCACACATGCTACAACACACACCACACATGCTACAACACACACCACACACAAACACACACCACACATGCTACAACACACACCACACATGCTACAACACACACCACACACAAACACACACCACACATGCTACAACACACACCACACACAAACACACAACACACACAAACACACACCACACACAAACACACACCATACATGCTACAACACACACCACACACAAACACACACCACACACAAACACACAAACACACACCACACATGCTACAACACACACCACACACAAACACACACCACACACAAACACACAAACACACACCACACATGCTACAACACACACAAACACACACCACACACAAACACACACCACACACAAACACACACCACACATGCTACAACACACACCACACACAAACACACACCACACACAAACACACACCACACACAAACACACACCACACATGCTACAACACACACCACACACAAACACACACCACACATGCTACAACACACACCACACACAAACACACACCACACACAAACACACACCACACACAAACACACACCACACACAAACACACACCACACACAAACACACACCACACACAAACACACACCACACATGCTACAACACACGCCACACACACAAACACACACCACACACAAACACCACACATGCTACAACACACACCACACATGCTACAACACACACCACACACAAACACACACCACACATGCTACAACACACACCACACACAAACACACACCACACATGCTACAACACACACCACACACAAACACACACCACACATGCTACAACACACACCACACATGCTACAACACACACCACACACAAACACACACCACACATGCTACAACACACACCACACATGCTACAACACACACCACACACAAACACACACCACACATGCTACAACACACACCACACATGCTACAACACACACCACACACAAACACACACCACACATGCTACAACACACACCACACATGCTACGACACACACCACACACAAACACATGCTACAACACACACCACACACAAACACATGCTACAACACACACCACACACAAACACACACCACACATGCTACAACACACACCACACACAAACACACACCACATGCTACAACACACACAAACACACACCACACATGCTACGACACACACCACACACGAACACACACCACACATGCTACGACACACACAAACACACAAACACATGCTACAACACACACCACACACAAACACACACCACACATGCTACAACACACACCACACACAAACACACACCACATGCTACGACACACACAAACACACACCACACATGCTACGACACACACCACACACAAACACACACCACACATGCTACGACACACACAAACACACACCACACATCCTACGACACACACAAACACTCACCACACATGCTACGACACACACAAACACACACCACACATGCTACGACACACACAAATACACACCACACATGCTACGACACACACAAACACACACCACACATGCTACGACACACACAAACACACACCACACATGCTACGACACACATAGGGTGACCAGACTGTCGTCCGGACAGTCTGGTTTTCCAGCCGTTTGTCTGGACCGCTGTTGCATGTCCTCCTTTTCACCCTTTTGTCCTCCTTTTTGACCCTTCCTGCCCACCGTCGCAATTTACCACTTGCGTTGGCTTTCAGATGCAAAAAAGAAAGACCTCCTTCAAAACTATGTGGAGTTCAGAACTCCACTTTGCCACTAAGAGCAGCAAATGTGTGGTTTTATTTATTTGTAAATAAACAAATAACTGACCAGCAAGTTCCAAAGTTCCCACGATTCTCCCATTTCTCACCCATGTGTGTGTTTGTGTGGGTTCTTCCAGGTTCAGTCCATTGGGGCGAATCACAGACGAGCAAAACCAGACCGAAGGAGGGGGTGCAGCCAGCGCACTTTCTGATTGGTGCAGACTGCTTCTCATCCCTGGGTGGCCAATCAGAGGCCCCGGATGAGGCGGTTCTGATGGACCACTGGAGTGTGTCCCGCCCACACGTGTCCCTGAGAGCCATCATGACCGAGGAGCTGGCCCTGCAGCAGAGACTGGTACACACACACACGCACACTATACACACACTATTGTGTGTGTGTGTGTGTGCTCTTCAGTGTGTGTGTGTGTGTGTGCTCTTCAGTGTGTGTGTGTGTGTGCTCTTCAGTGTGTGTGTGTGTGTACTCTTCAGTGTGTGTGTGTGTGTGTGCTCTTCAGTGTGTGTGTGTGTGTGCTCTTCAGTGTGTGTGTGTGCTCTTCAGTGTGTGTGCTCTTCAGTGTGTGTGTGTGTGTGCTCTTCAGTGTGTGTGTGTGTGTGCTCTTCAGTGTGTGTGTGTGTGTGCTCTTCAGTGTGTGTGTGTGTGTGTGCTCTTCAGTGTGTGTGTGCTCTTCAGTGTGTGTGTGTGCTCTTCAGTGTGTGTGTGTGTGTGTGTGTGCTCTTCAGTGTGTGTGTGCTCTTCAGTGTGTGTGTGTGTGCTCTTCAGTGTGTGTGTGTGTGTGCTCTTCAGTGTGTGTGTGTGTGTGTGTGCTCTTCAGTGTGTGTGTGTGTGTGTGCTCTTCAGTGTGTGTGTGTGTGTGTGCTCTTCAGTGTGTGTGTGTGTGTGTGCTCTTCAGTGTGTGTGTGTGTGTACTCTTCAGTGTGTGTGTGTGTGTGTGTGTGCTCTTCAGTGTGTGTGTGTGTGTGTGCTCTTCAGTGTGTGTGTGTGTGTGTGCTCTTCAGTGTGTGTGTGTGTGTGTGTACTCTTCAGTGTGTGTGTGTGTGTGTGCTCTTCAGTGTGTGTGTGTGTGTGCTCTTCAGTGTGTGTGTGTGTGTGCTCTTCAGTGTGTGTGTGTGTGTGTGTGTGCTCTTCAGTGTGTGTGTGTGTGTGCTCTTCAGTGTGTGTGTGTGTGTGTGCTCTTCAGTGTGTGTGTGTGTGTGTGCTCTTCAGTGTGTGTGTGTGTGTGCTCTTCAGTGTGTGTGTGTGTGTGCTCCCCAGTGTGTGTGTGTGTGCTCTTCAGTGTGTGTGTGTGTGTGCTCTTCAGTGTGTGTGTGTGTGTGCTCCCCAGTGTGTGTGTGTGTGCTCTTCAGTGTGTGTGTGTGTGTGCTCCCCAGGGCAGGGCTGAGGCGCCCAGGCATGATGGAGCTTCTCTGCTCAGAGAGAAGCAGCTGTTCCAGCTTTTCCCCTCGCTGGACACTCTCTTCCTCAAGGACATCTTCAGGGATCACAAGTGAGGGACACACACACATGCACGCCCACATACACACAAACAGTATACACACAAATGGACACACATGCAGTGGCAACAAGGTAAAAGTTTGTTGTGTATATATATGTGTGTGTGTATATATATGTTTATATGTGTGTATACACAGCTACAGCCTGGAGCAGACAGAACGGTTCCTGCGCTCTGTGTTGGACGAGGGTCCGGTGAGGACGGTGGTGGCTCCTCCCCCTTCCAGGACCCCCAGCAGGGAGAGGGAAAAGGTGCACACGCACACACACACCTCTCTTACACATAGGGATGCGTATTGATAAGATTTTAACGATTCCGACTCCTTATCAATTCCTGCTTATCGATTCGATTCCTTATCGATTCTCTTATCGATGTTCCCCTCTACAGCCAACTAGGTCTGTGCGTCCTGCACCCCCCCACACATACACACACTCGTTCTAAACGAATTTCTCAAACTGGCTTTGACTGGCTCTGAAATGAGGTAATACCTACCACCTCTAGGCCTCTTCAGGCCTCTGTTTTCAAAACAAAATCTAGTCGGAGATAGAAACTTTCAGTTTCCTTGTGTTCAAGCTTCTATTACTCAACACCAGTAGGACTTACAGGGGTCCTAACAACAGGGGAAATAACTTCAGTGTCACACCAAATCGTTCAACAACAGCTTTCAATGTACTTTGGGTATGTTGTTTAGGCGTTTTCAGGCACATTTAACAGGACTATTAAAAGGTTAAACAATTAAAATGCGAAGTTTAATAATGGATTAAAAATCTATATGCTCAGTTTAATAATGCGACACGCGAACGTTTGCTGATAACACACGCCGCCCCGATAACGTGAAATGATCAATACTAATGGGAGACGAATGCCGGAGCTAAAATGTATGCTTCAAACGACGGGACAGAAGATAACTAGATTGACTACACACAATAAAGGCAAATTGCTTCACACAGTAACAAGTGGTTGTGATCACTTTTGAGCAGTTTAGCTCTACCTTAGATAGTTAGAGATGAAGCGCGAACGTTAGCTGCGCTGCTGCATGCATCGAACACATGACGTTCCAGTAACTTCATTCCATGCTGTGTGTTCAAATGCTTTTTCATATTTGTAGTATTTCCTCCCACGAAATAGACTTTTTACACGCGTTACAAGTGGCGTTGTTGTCATTTTGTTGTGTGAAATACAACCAAACTTTAGAACGCTTATTCCTAGTTGCCATGTTTGCTGCAGTCTGTCTTTGCGCATGCGTGCACAAACTTTTATAGTTTATTCAGACAGACGTTCGCGTGTCGCATTATTAAACTGAATATCGATTTTTAATCCATTATTAAACTTAGCATTTTAATTGTTTAACGGCACAGAGTTCGTTAACAGAATCGTTAAGGAATTTTGCTAACGATTCCAAGGAATCGATTCACTGGGAACCGGTTCTAAATAAGAACCGGTTCTCGATACCCATCCCTACTTACACACCTATCTCATACACACATACACACTCACATAAACACTCTCACACGCATTTACACACTATCTTTATTATACATCAATTGTATTTTAATTTATTTACTTGATTATCTCTCTTTCTTCCTGCTGCTTTTACCCCACAAACACTTCCCCCTGTGTCACATCAGATGCGCAAGCTTCCAGACAGCCCCTCTTCCCAGCATGCCGAGCAGCAGCTGTCCCAGCATGCCGAGCGGCAGTACCAGGATGTGAAGGACCCAGAGTACGAGGACTTCAGGGCCGAGGCTCGTCTGCACCAGAGCCGGCAGCAGCAGAGCTTCTCTAAGGCAGCTGAGGCTTACAGGCAGGGGAGCGGGGAGGTGGCCTCCTTCTACGCCCAGCAGGTAGGGGGGTTAGGGTTGAACCCTGGACAGGTTCAAGTGGACACTGCACCTTTAAGGGCGCAGTGAGGTGTGGGACACTGCACCTTTAAGAGCGCAGTCAGGTGTGGGACGTTGAACCTTTAAGGGTGCAGTGAGGTGTGGGACACTGCACCTTTAAGGGTGCAGTGAGGTGTGGGACACTGCACCTTTTAAGGGCGCAGTGAGGTGTGGGACACTGCATCTTTAAGGGCGCAGTGAGGTGTGGGACACTGCACCTTTAAGGGCGCAGTGAGGTGTGGGACACTGCACATTTAAGGGCGCAGTGAGGTGTGGGACACTGCACCTTTAAGGGCGCAGTGAGGTGTGGGACACTGCACATTTAAGGGCGCAGTGAGGTGTGGGACACTACATCTTTAAGGGCGCAGTGAGATGTGGGACACTGCACCTTTAAGGGCGCAGTGAGGTGTGGGACACTGCACCTTTAAGGGCGCAGTCAGGTGTGGGACACTGCACCTTTAAGGGCGCAGTGAGGTGTGGGACACTGCAACTTTAAGGGCGCAGTGAGGTGTGGGACACCAGTGTTTCCCACAGATTAAACCAACCCGTCTCACCAACCGTCTCTGGAGGAGGGGATCCCTCTCTGAATTGCTCCTCCCAGGGGTTTCTTCCATTTTTTTCTCCTGTTGAGATTTTTCTGGGAGTTTTTCCTTGTCTTCCTTGAGGGTTTAGGTTGGTTGAGGGGCAGTTCTATGGGCATGTGTGAAGCCCTCTGTGACATGCTTGCGTGTAAAAAGGGCTATACAAATAAATTTGATTTCATTTGATTAAAAGCAATTTGTGGGGGTCGGGCAGGGGGGGGCAAAATAATTATTTTGTTAATCATTTGTTACACAGTATGCAGGTATACTACATATATGCAGGTAGCAACGCTAGTGCTAAATAACTATTTAGTTGGTCGGCTCCATGACGCCGCGTAAGTAGGGCTTGTGAGACTGCTCACCAAAAGAACGACTGGTCTAGCAGATTAAGACATATTCGTAGGTACCTAGCAGAGAGTAGCCTCAAATTTCCTAGACTTTTAGCTACGGTTCTAATGCTGAGGGCTCGCTGATATTGCGGTCTGTCTAGAACGGCGTATCTATGCGTCGTTGCTAACGTGTGCTGACGTTGTGACTGTGTGTGTGTGTGTGTATATGAGAGACGCAAGAGTGACCGAGAGACGGAGGGAGAGCAGGGAAAGGAAATGCAGCTGAACGAATACGCTGCGTGTTTTAAATAGCATTAACTAATATATATTATAACGAAACGCAATATGTGGCGGGCGGTGTTGATTCTGTGGCGCACCGCCATGAATTAATCTGTGTGGGAATCACTGGACACTGCACCTTTAAGGGCGCAGTGAGGTGTGGGACACTGCACCTTTACATTTAGTCATTTAGCAGACACTCTTATCCAAAGCGACTTACAGTAAGTACAGGGACATTCCCCTGAGGCAAGTAGGGTGAAGTGCCTTGCCTAAGGACACAACGTCATTTGGCACGGCCGGGAATCGAACTGGCAACCTTCAGATTACTAGCCCGATTCCCTAACTGCTCAGCCACCTTCACTAAGGGCGCAGTGAGGTGTGGGCCACGTTGTGGGGAGTTAGCTATTCTGTTAAAGTTTTGTCTTTGAAGGCCTACTTGAATAAACGACACTCAAAGCTGTGTGCCACGTCTGCCAACCTCCCGTCTTTCCAACTCATTACAGGAGCATTTGTGCAAATAACTGTTGTGACGCAACATGTTTTCATTTCTCTACAAAATGCTCACTAATTGCACAGTTCTATCCAACTTTATATAACCAATTGAACTAAATTAAAAGTTCATCTTCACCCTCCCCACTCACACTCACGGACCCTCCCCCCTCACGGACCCTCACACTCACGGACCCTCCCCCCTCACACTCACGGACCCTCCCCCCTCACGGACCCTCCCCCCTCACACTCACGGACCCTCCCCCCTCACGGACCCTCACACTCACGGACCCTCCCCCCTCACGGACCCTCACACTCACGGACCCTCCCCCCTCACGGACCCTCACACTCACGGACCCTCCCCCCTCACACTCACGGACCCTCCCCCCTCACGGACCCTCCCCCCTCACACTCACGGACCCTCCCCCCTCACGGACCCTCACACTCACGGACCCTCCCCCCTCACACTCACGGACCCTCCCTACTCACACTCACGGACCCTCCCCCCTCACGGACCCTCCCCACTCACACTCACGGACCCTCCCCCCTCACGGACCCTCCCCCCTCACGGACCGTCCCCCCTCACGGACCCTCCCCCCTCACGGACCCTCCCCCCTCACGGACCCTCCCCCCTCACACACGTTGGCCACCCCTGGCAGTCTCGCTCCCTCCTTGTTTTTCAACATGAAAAAAAAAGTCACATTTGCAGGTTGCACATGGGCAGGTAGTTGTAAAACTCACACTGTCTCAATTTTTTCCGCTAAATGCGACCATTTGTTTGCAGTTTAGACCCCTGGGGAGGGGGAGGTGGCCTCCTCCTACGCCCAGCAGGGAGGGGAGGGGGAGGTGGCCTCCTCCTACGCCCAGCAGGGAGGGGAGGGGGAGGTGGCCTCCTCCTACGCCCAGCAGGGAGGGGAGGGGGAGGTGGCCTCCTCCTACGCCCAGCAGGGAGGGGAGGGGGAGGTGGCCTCCTCCTACGCCCAGCAGGGAGGGGAGGGGGAGGTGGCCTCCTCCTACGCCCAGCAGGGAGGGGACGGACCTGTACGAAGGCGAGGCAGTAGTCAGGCAGCCAGTAGTGAGGCAAGGCAGAAGTGGATTAATGAGTCCAACTCTGGTCAGCAACAAGTTCTTATTTAACTTGACTACCCGTTGCTCTTTGGTATGTGTGTGTATGGTGTGTGTGTGTGTATGGTGTGTGTGTTTGTATGGTGTGTGCGTGTGTGTGTTTGTATGGTGTGTGTGTGCGTGTGTCAGGGGCGTCTCCATGGCCAGAGGATGCGAGAGGCCCACCGGCGTGCTGCCTCCAGGATCTTCCAGCAGGTCAACGCCCCCCTGCTGCCACAGAACACCCTGGACCTGCATGGCCTGCATGTCCCTGAGGCCCTGGATACACTGGATCATGTCCTGCAGCTGAAGACCTCAGGTACACACTACACACACTACACACACTACACACACTACACACACTACACACACTACACACACTACACCCACTACACACACTCCCTAACCGCTCAGCCATCTGACTTCCTCTGACACTACACACACTATACACACTACACACACTATACACACACACCACACACACAATACACACACTTTACACACCACACACACACCATACACACTACACACACTATACACACTACACACACTATACACACTACACACACTACACACACTATACACACTACACACACTAAACACACCCCCCCCAGAGTGGCAGTAGGGGGTGTGTTAACCCTCTCTCTTTCTCTCTCTCTCTCTCTCTCTCTCTCTCTCTCTCTCTCTCTCTCTCTCTCTCTCTCTCTCTCTCTCTCTCTCCCCCCTCCCCCCCCAGAGTGGCAGTAGGGGGTGTGTTAACCCTCTCTCTCTCTCTCTCTCTCTCTCTCTCTCTCTCTCTCTCTCTCTCTCTCCAGAGTGGCAGTAGGGGGTGTGTTAACCCTCTCTCTCTCTCTCTCTCTCTCTCTCTCTCTCTCTCTCTCTCTCTCTCTCTCTCTCTCTCCAGAGTGGCAGTAGGGGGTGTGTTAACCCTCTCTCTCTCTCTCTCTCTCTCTCTCTCTCTCTCTCTCTCTCTCTCTCTCTCTCTCTCTCCAGAGTGGCAGTAGGGGGTGTGTTAACCCTCTCTCTCTCTCTCTCTCTCTCTCTCTCTCTCTCTCTCTCTCTCTCTCTCTCTCTCTCTCTCTCTCCCCCCTCCCCCCCCAGAGTGGCAGCAGGGTGTGTGTTAACCCTCTCTCTCTCTCTCTCTCTCTCTCTCTCTCTCTCTCTCTCTCTCTCTCTCCAGAGTGGCAGTAGGGGGTGTGTTAACCCTCTCTCTCTCTCACTCCCTCTCTCTCTCTCTCTCTCTCTCTCTCTCTCTCTCTCTCTCTCTCTCTCTCGCTCTCTCTCCCCCCTCCCCCCCAGAGTGGCAGTAGGGGGTGTGTTAACCCTCTCTCTCTCTCTCTCTCTCTCTCTCTCCCCCCTCCCCCCCCAGAGTGGCAGCAGGGTGTGTGTGGTCCTCAGCTGTCTGTCATCACAGGAAGAGGAAACCACAGCCAGGGGGGCGTGGCTCGCATCCGGCCCGCCGTCTTAGACTACCTCAGCAACCATGGTTACAGGTACACACACACACACTACCTTAGCAACTATGTTTACAGGTACACACACACACTACCTCAGCAGCCATGGTTACAGGTACACACCTGCACTACCTCAGCAACCATGGTTACAGGTACACACCTGCACTACCTCAGCAACCATGGTTACAGGTACACACGCACTACCTCAGCAACCATGGTTACAGGTACACACACACTACCTCAGCAACCATGGTTACAGGTACACACACACACTACCTCAGCAGCCATGGTTACAGGTACACACGCACACACTACCTCAGCAGCCATAGCTACAGGTACACACAGCTTTCCCTCCTAACCCCCCTCTCTCTCTCCCAGGTACACAGAGTCTAAACCTGGCCTGGTGTTGGTGTCGCTGAAGACCTGAGAGCATCACGCAAACAAACACAAACGCACTCTCACACACACACAAACACACTCTCACACACAGTCAAAAACACTCACATTCTCTCTCTCACACACACATACACAGCTCTGCACGTTTTTCAACACCTCCACACTGGTCTACTCTATCATACCCTCAGAACCAACCTCCTCTTCATCCTCTGTCTCTCCTTTTCTCTCTCCTTCTCTATCCCCTTCTCTCTCTTTCTCCCCCCCTCCTCTCTCTCCCCTTCTATCTCACTCTCCCTCTTTCAGTTATTTTGATAGCTGACAAAGAAATAACACGATATTACACAATTTTTTACAATTATTCTGGGTGCAAAGCAAGGTAATCTCTTAATGTTATTCCTTTATAGTATAATATATTAGAAAAATGTTTTATGAATATATTTTAATGATATCTTGCTATACTTTTATACATAATTTTAACAGATCAATTTTAGTTTTAAGATGTTAACTGACATAGCTCAGGGATGACCGGCTGCACAGACTCAGTCCAGACTATGGGCACTGACGATTTACTATTCCTACTATTATTATTATTATTAATAATATATGTCTGAATCTGTGCCTGTCAATCAGTCAGAATCTTCATCTGTTCTGAGAGGCAGGTTGGTAATTATTTTAAGTGAAGGCGTTTTATAGGTTGTAGATCATGTTTGATTAAGACAATAATTTAGAGCTGGGATTCCCTTGGTGTTATTTATAGTTGTCCTGCGTGGAATACAGGGTTAGGGTCCTTAGGGTGAGGGTCCTTAGGGTTAGGGTCCTTAGGGTGAGGGTCCAGGGATCCTGAAGACCAGGAGGCTGAAGCCTCCAGAGTGATTATGGATATTTTAACAGCCTGTACAGAATGCACCACCTCGGTACAGAAGCACACACTAATCACCATGCAAGAGGTTGGACTTCTTATGTTCTGCTCTTGAATTCAGGGTTTTACTCAGGTACACCTGCTAGTTAGCAGCAGACAGGTGGCAGACAGACAGGTGGTAGCTGCAGACAGACAGGTGGCAGACAGACAGGTGGTAACTGCAGACAGACAGGTGGCAGACAGACATGCTGCGTTCTAAATTTAAACACTTTAAAAGCTGTCATGTGCTTTGTCTATGAGGCCAGTCATTTAATACGTTTTTTGGGGTACAAGTTTACATTTTTTACAAGTGCCATTAGTGCTGTATCTAGCCATAGCCAAAACCTTTTATCAGATTTACATATATATATATATACAACAGTGTTGTGTGTTTATTTTATAAAAGGGAAGTATGGGATAAACGCTATGCTTGCGTTTACTCTGTGTGCTGCTTCAAAAACTATATTTTTTGTAAGATTTCAAGCCCGGTTGAACAAAGTTGTTGTCTTTCTTAGCATATGCCAAACAAACTACATTCTACAAACTTGTACAATAAATGTCTATTTTTGTATTCAGGATTGTTGATTTTTAAAGATTTAATTGCAATTGAATAAAGAGTTTTGTATGCTCTAACAGCAGCTCAGACCTTCAGACCACGCCTCCTTACTTCTCTGCTCCATTATGCTTCCTTACTTCAGACCACGCCCCCTTACTTCTCTGCTCCATTACGCTTCCTTACTTCAGACCACGCCCCCTTACTTCTCTGCTCCATTACGCTTCCTTACTTCAGACCACGCTTCCTCACTTCAGACCACGCCTCCTCACTTCAGACCACGCTTCCTCACTTCAGACCACGCCTCCTCACTTCAGACCACGCTTCCTTACTTCAGACCACGCTTCCTTACTTCAGACCACGCCTCCTCACTTCAGACCATGCCTCCTCACTTCTCTGCTCCATTACGCCTCCTTACTTCAGACCACGCCTCCTCACTTCAGACCATGCCTCCTCAATTCTCTGCTCCATTACGCCTCCTTACTTCAGACCACACCCCTCTCTTCTCTGCTCCACTACGCCTTCTTACTTCAGACCACGCCTCCTTACTTCAGACCACGCCCCCTCACTTCTCTGCTCCATTACGCTTCCTTACTTCAGACCACGCCTCCTCACTTCTCTGCTCCATTACGCCTCCTCACTTCTCTGAACGCATGCTTGTACTGAGCTCATGAGAGGGGTGGAGAGATTGAGGAGCCATCTCACTTCCAATTTTCACAAGCTCACATGAAGAGGTTCTAAAACACATTTATTTAGCCTCTTCCGATCAACAGACAATAAAGAAACCGCTTTGTGTTTGGTGCCCAACTTGTTTTAATTCCATATCAATGGTTGTTTAGCTACTCAGAAAAACTGAGGCTTTTCAGCTGAAGCAGCTTCCGCCCGTTGAGATCGTCCGGTTGTCTCGGCTGGAAGACGGTGAGTTGTTTCATTCAACTTTTTCACTTATTTCGTAGGCTGACAAAACATTTTTTTGTTAAACTGTTAATCTCATCCCATAGACTTCACTGAGAAGTGTGGAATGTTTAGCAGTTTAATCAAGTGGGAGAGGTTGATTTTCACACTATTATTAAATCATTTTAATTCATCTCTACCAAAGTACAGTTAAAATATAATAAAAACAGTTTGTAGACCTAACACATTTTAAACTATAAATGTTAACACAAACTGCGTTACACTTACAAAATGGCTGCA
Source organism: Osmerus eperlanus (assembly GCF_963692335.1). Classification (NCBI taxonomy): domain Eukaryota; kingdom Metazoa; phylum Chordata; class Actinopteri; order Osmeriformes; family Osmeridae; genus Osmerus; species Osmerus eperlanus. Next base: position 18,041,136 of record NC_085031.1, on the reverse strand, counting down.
GTGCATGCTAACAGTTAAAGCTTTTCTCCAAGGCAGCGTACAGGGTGGTTGGGGTGAGGGTGAGGGTTAGAAGGGTGGGGTTAGGGTGATGGTTAGAAGGCTGGCGTGAGGGTTAGAAGGCTTGGGTTAGGGTGGGGGTTAGAAGGGTGGGGTTAGGGTGAGGGTTAGAAGGCTGGGGCCTGAACAGAACAAAACTGCACTAGCATCCTCAGCTTCAAGCAGGAGCCTCATTTCAATAACTCAATAAATACATCTGCCTATAGAGATTAGACAAAGAGAGAAACTGTACAGGCTTGTGTAGTTACAAACCTCCTAAGCAAGAAAGGGTTATGGTTGGGAAGGGTTAAGGTTGGGAAGGTTTGGGAAGGGTTAAGGTTGGGAAGGGTTAGGGTTGGGTTAAGGTTGGGAAGGGTTAGGTTTGGGTTAAGGTTGGGAAGGGTTAGGGTTGGGTTAAGGTTGGGAAGGGTTATGGTTGGGTTAAGGTTGGGAAGGGTTAGGGTTGGGTTAAGGTTGGGAAGGGTTAGGGTTGGGTTAAGGTTGGGAAGGGTTAGGGTTGGGTTAAGGTTGGGAAGGGTTATGGTTGGGTTAAGGTTGGGAAGGGTTAGGGTTGGGTTAAGGTTGGGAAGGGTTATGGTTGGGTTAAGGTTGGGAAGGGTTAGGGTTGGGTTAAGGTTGGGAAGGGTTAGGGTTGGGTTAAGGTTGGGAAGGGTTAGGGTTGGGTTAAGGTTGGGAAGGGTTGGGTTGGGTTTCTCAGGGTTTCATAATCATCTGTGTTTGTCAAAGGCAGTGGAGAGGCGCTGAGTCACAGTTTTTGGTCATAACGGTTTTCAAGGAGCTTTTCACTGGTGGCAGCTACATCATGTCACCATGACACCATGTCACCATGACACCATGACACCATGACACCATGACACCATGTCACCATGTCACCATGTCACCATGTCACCATGTCACCATGACAGTCAGTCAAAGACAACTCTACACTGCTGGATCAGTTAGAATCATTCACATCATTCAGATCAAGTTCATACTCAAGTGGAAATCTTTTTTCTTTGACTTATTTACCCTCCCTCAGGGTGACCACCTGTGAGGTCGTTGAGCCATGAGCAAGTCTGTCCTGGTCACCATGGAAACCAAGGGGAACCGATGTTCTAGGAGGTTCATGGATCTCTGAGGCGTCGGGTCATCAGCTTCCCGTTGTTGAGCTTGAGTTTTCGCCAGACCGTGAGGACGCAACCTTAAGGACTGAGCTCATTGCAGAGAGATCAGAAAGATGCACCCCAGACCTGTGACATATGACCTGTGACATGTCAACCGAGGAGCAGGACTACAACTCAGATATCTACCAAAAAACTACGACCATCACAATGCATCATAAAACCTCACCAGCAACAATCCTAACCCCCAAAACCTGTTGACCTTTTACAACCACAGGACAGGACTACCGCCCCTCCCTCTTAGAAAAGTACAAATCCCACACCACTTGGTAACCATGAATGGCAGTGCTGAGCCGGGGACCTCGGTGAAGTGCGTCCTCGTGGGCGACAGTGCCGTAGGCAAGACCTGCCTGCTGGTCCGCTTCACCTCCGAGACCTTCCCTGACTCCTACAAGCCCACGGTGTTCGAGAACACGGGTGTGGAGGTTTTCATGGACGGCGTGCAGATCAGCTTGGGGCTGTGGGACACGGCGGGGAATGACACCTTCAGGAACATCCGGCCCATGTCCTACCAGCAGGCAGACGTGGTGCTGGTCTGTTACTCCGTGGCCAACCCTGCCTCGCTGGCTAGCGTGAGGAACCGCTGGGTCCCGGAGGTCCGGGGGCAGCTGCCAGGGGTCCCGCTGCTGCTGGTGGCCACGCAGACTGACCAGCGGGAGATGGGCCCGCACCGCGCCAGCTGTGTCCCTGCCACCGAGGGCCGGCGCCTGGCGCAGGACGTCCGTGCCAAGGGCTACCTGGAGTGTTCGTCGCTCAGCAACCGAGGCGTGCAGCAGGTGTTTGAGTACGCGGTGCGGACAGCTGTGAACCACACCAGGAGACGTGCTCGGCGACGAGCATTCAATTTCAACAACTGCAAGGTGTTCTGACCTTCAACCTGTCACCTCGACCCCTCACTTGGTTGGTCACCAGCGACCAGTTGTCTAGGGAACACAGCTGTGTGTTTGGTGTGAAGAGTGTGAGACGGATTTGACACGAGTTGAACAAAACACCAATTAAATCTTGGTTGTGTGAAATAAATCAGACTTTACTTTTTACTTTTTTATAAAGTGTTCACTGACAAATTGTGCCTTTTTTGTTGTGGCTTCAGTGTCACTGTCTGAGTTGAAAGAATCAACACAAACTTAAATAACATTCATTTAAATCAAACTTTGTTTCAATCATCGTAAAGGTTGAAGATTCTTTAAATACAATATTTGGGATTTTTGAAGAGATGATGATTCAACCTTGTTTTGTATGTCTTGTTTCACAGGTATATTGAATATGATTTTTTAAATTATTTTGATACATTCACAGTCACAATTGTTTATTATTCTATATCCTAAAGTTAAAAGCTAAATAAATACATTAGGTAATTTATATTATATTGGTTGTGGTATTGTGTGAATGTGTTTTATATTACAAATAGCTGGATACACCACTATGGTTATAGAATAAAACAATTGGAGATTCTATAATTTTCGTGAATGATTGTGTAACAAAGACCAAAACAAGAACAAAAGGTTGATTACTTATTAGTGAAAAAATATGTAATTAAATATGTAATCAAATGAATGCCTTTTTAGAATTAATCTGATGAATTATCTTTATTTATGGTCCAACAAGTTCTCCAACAACAGAGGTATCAGGTTATATCACTTTAAAAAAGCAGTGTCAGTAGTTAAAGACTTAAAATATGCCAATGATATCACCATAGTCAAGTAATAATTAAATGCAATGATATCATCATAGTCATGTAATAATTGAATACTAGGCAAAAACATGTATTTTTTAAGTAATATATGTTTAGATTATTGTACAAACTGAATAGAGCTGTTAACACTTTACTTCCCCTACTCTCCACATATAAACATCCCATCCACATCTAGGGCAACAATACAGACAATCAAACTGAAAAACAAGACATACAGATGAGATTGTTGCTCTCTAACCCTGACCCTAACCCATACAGATCAGAGTTAGCTGACCCTAACCCCGACCCTCTCTTGGTGTAGACAACCAAGGGCTAAAGATCCTTAGGCTACGGCACACACACACATAGCAAACTCACATACAGCACACACAGCAAGCACACACACACAGTAAGCTCACACAGCACACACACACAGCACACACACACACAGCAAGCTCACATACAGCACACACACATATATACACACACACAAGAGAGGGGTGGTGGTGGTTGTGTTCTGTGGTGAGGGTTTAGATAGGAGATGTGGCTGCAGCTCTAAACCAGGAGACCTTCTGAGACCTCCCTGCACTGGAGGAGAAACTAGCAGCTCAACCACCTGAACAACCATATAAGTCTCTCAGTCTCTCTTTCTCTCTCTCTTTCTTTCTCTGTCTCTCTGTCTGTCTGTCTCTCTTTCTCTGTCTGTCTCTCTCCCTCTGTCTATTTGTCCTGCCATTCTCTGCTCCTCTCGTCCTCCCTCCGATGTCTGTGGTTCTAGGAGATGCTGTGAGCTGTAAGACACACATGCACACTCACACACTCACAATCATACTGTAGGCTTTAAGATGACAGACTGAAAACCACTTCCCCTCTGCTTAGTGTCAACGAATAAACTCTCTTACACATACACACACACTAGCACTGCATCATAAAGCATGTAGAAAAATAGTCTATGTTTCTCTATGACAACCATCTGTGTTCATAGCTTTATTATTATTATTAATATTATAGTCTTATTATTGTTCTGAGTTTCATCTTCTCAGCATCACATACACAACACACACAACTCTCTACCTCTCTCTCTTCCTCTCTCCCTGTCTCTACTTCTCTAACTCTCCCTCTCTCTCTCTTCCTCTCTCCCTGTCTCTACTTCTCTAACTCTACCTCTCTCTCTCTTCCTCTCTCCCTGTCTCTACTTCTCCCTCTCTCTCTCTTCTGTCTCTCTTTACCTCCCTCGTTCTTTCTCTTTTTTTCCATCTCTCTCTCCCCTCCCCCCTCCCCAACCTCCCCCCTCCCCAACCTCCCCCTCTCTCTCTCCCTCTCTCTCTAACCTAACAGGAAGCACCTGTGTGAGTCTGCCGTTGCTAGCGAGGCTGTGACACAGCTGAGCCGCAGTTGGGTGAGACACACACATCACACACATCTACACACATGCACACACACTACACACTACATACACACACTACACATGACTCACACACACTACATATTGTCAACACCAATTGTATGGCCATTTTGAACATGCTAACATAGCACAGCCAGTATCAACATGTTAACATTGCCATAATCCTAACATTGTTGATTTAAGTATTTTTGCATTTTGTAAGTTAGCTAACTGTGTTTGTTAGCTCGCTAGCTGGTTTGCAGATGTGTTATACAGAATTTAGCTAAGAAAGTAGAAATCATAGCCGTGGTGTACGATTCATATACCAAACATGTGCTACCTGTTTCATAAAATGTATATAAACATGTGTATATATGTGCATACATGGGTTCATACATCTATATTATATAACTGCAGACAGGTGTTTGTGAGATGTGTACGAGTTATGAGTGAGATGTGTATGAGGTGTGTGTGACATGCATGTGACATGCACGCTGTGGTCTTTGGCACACTTTGGTTTCATGTATGTTTTGTTCTCAGCCTGTAACTGAGTGATTGACAGCTGACTGGTGGTGTGTGCAACACAGGAAGGATGTGTGTGTGTGTGTGTGTTACAGTATGCAGGCCCTGGGAAGCAACAGATAGGACTGCAGCTCCTGTTTCACCTGGTCCCTGTGTGCTATGTGATACTCTGTGTGTGTGTGTGTGTGGAACAGGACCCAGGGTAGCTCACACACACACGCAGCCACTGGGACAGAGAGCAACGTGAAGTCAACCCACAAGTAACAAGCAGTGAAGCATCAAGATCAGAGAACCCAGCATTCTAGAGGGTTCTGCTGAGGGAGCAGCATGGTTCTCCAGACTGAGAGCAGACACTGACTTCCAGACGAGTTCATTTCCTTCCCAGACGCCCTGGTGAACCCTAATCCTGGTGAATCTGGTTAATAATTCAGAGATGAAGACGATGGTTCTGGTGTTGTGGATCAGCTTGCTACTGCACGGTGAGTTCTCTAGAAGGGAGCAGAATTTATCAGGATTATTTATCTGACAAGTATGGTATTGCTACTCTTAATTTTAGGTTTGAGGTTATGAATTATGTAAGAGAAAGTTGTTTCTTTGAGAAATCCTCAAATATTTTCATTCACACATTGTGCTTTTCTTACTTCTCTGCTCACCTTCAACCCACAACTACCTTCTCTGTCTGGCTCCATCTGTCTCTCTCTCCCTCTTTTTTGGTGACCCTCTTTCTCTCTCTCTTTTTGACTCTGTTTCTCTGTCTCTACGGCCCGTTTAGTTTCCCATGGTGCTCAGGGGCGGTATGCTCTGAAGCTGCTGAATGACCTGATGGAGAACTACTCCAACGCTCTCCGACCGGTGGAAGACACGGACAAGACCCTGAACGTCACGCTGCAGATCACCCTGTCCCAGATCAAGGACATGGTGAGGCACACACACCTCTCCTCAGTACAGCTCCTACACCCTCCTCCACCCCTCATGCACCGCTCCTACAGCCTTCTTACATTTACATTTAGCAGACGCTCTTATCCAGAGCGACTTAAAGTAAGTACAGGGACATTCCCCCTTCTTAGAGCTCTAAGAGCTTCTTAGAGCTCTTCAAGTATGACTTCACACACACACACACACACCTGAGAGGTTTCTGATGCTTCATCTGCATCTTCCCTTGGTTGGTGTGTCTGACATTTCCTTTGTAGGCTCATGACCAGGCCCAAACGTAATATGCAGATTTTTTTCACATTTTATGCGGTTATTCAAACTGAAAATCTGCGGAATTACGCTAGCCTTCCTGTTCTTATGTCGGAGCGACCGAAGATGTTCCACAACAGTTTGACGCCGGATATGGTCAATTGAATGACAGACTTTGCAAAACAGTATTGATCCATCCTCATAAAGATCTCCTGGAAACTCCCTGGCCCTGTCTCTTGCTGTCATTTTGGTAGATAAGTGTTTCCTTTTCAATTCTTAGTATTTGTGGCTAAAGTTTTAATAATAGAGACCTAATATGAGTTGAAAAGTTAATTTAAATTTTGCCTCAGACCAATGCGTTCTATTTGAAAATCCGTGGGTTCTCGTCAGAATTGTGCGTCGCGTATTACGTTTGGGCCTGATGATGACTCATTCCTGAATGAACCAGATTCACTGTTGGTGAGTGTATGTGTGTCTGTGTGTGTGTGTCTATGTCTGTGTGTGGGGGGTTTGTGTGTTGTGTGCATATCTGTGTGTGTGTATCGACAGGATGAGAGGAACCAGGTTTTGACCACCTACCTGTGGATAAGGCAGATCTGGCACGATGCCTACCTGAAGTGGGACAAGGAGGACTATGACGGTCTGGAGGTCATACGCATTCCCAGCGGGCTGGTCTGGAGACCAGACATCGTCCTCTACAACAAGTCAGACTCTGTGTGTGTGTGTGTATGTGTGTGTGAAACCAAGTTGTCTGTTAGACTCGCTCCTCAGTCTAAATACCGGCCACCCACTGGAAGATGGAGCTTTGATGAAGTGATCAGTTAGAGCTTGTGTGTGTCCCTGTGTGTGTGTATATCCCTGTGTGTGTGTGTGTGTATATCCCTGTGTGTGTGTGTGTATATCCCTGTGTGTGTGTGTGTGTATATCCCTGTGTGTGTGTGTATATCCCTGTGTGTGTATATCCCTATGTGTGTGTGTATATCCCTGTGGGTGTGTGTATATATCCCTGTGTGTGTATGTCCCTGTGTGTGTGTGTGTGTGTGCGTGTATATCCATGTGTGTGTGTGTATATCCCTGTGTGTGTGTATCCCTGTGTGTGTATATATCCCTGTGTGTGTGTATATCCCTGTGTGTATATCCCTGTGGTTGTATATCCCTGTGTGTGTGTGTATATCCCTGTGTGTGTGTGTGTGTGTGTGTACGTGTATATCCCTGTGTGTGTGTGTGTATATCCCTGTGTTTGTGTGTATATCTCTGTATGTGTGTGTGTATATCCCTATGTGTGTGTGTGTGTGTGTGTGCAGGGCAGATGAGGAGAATGCAGATGCAGCAGAGACCAACGTGGTTCTGCGGTACAACGGTGAGATCACTTGGGACCAGCCAGCCATCACCAAGAGCTCCTGCGTGGTGGACGTGTCCTTCTTCCCCTTCGACTGGCAGCAGTGTAACCTCACCTTCGGGTCCTGGACCTACAACGGCAACCAGGTATGCACACACACAAACACACACACCCACACACACACAGTCACACGTACACACACACTGACACAGTCACTCACATTCCCCCAGTATGATAAAACAAGAAACATTTGAAACTAGAGAGGGTACCATTTCTGGGGAAATTGTAGGGTGTGCTCGCTTGCGTCGGTTGCAGGTGGGTCCGTCCCCTTAAGTTTTTCCCATCTAGTGATATTTTCAAGCATTTAGCCTACTCAAGAATCCCCTTTGAAACAAGCTACTGTAACAATGTTGTCACCGGCAGTATTTCAGATGGAATCGCGATTCAAACAGTACCGTCTGCTAACTGAAAATATGCCTCCAAAAACGTAAACAAGTTTTACATTAATTTAGGGGGAAATGGCTAATTCAAAAGAAGTTTGCTAAGCTAGCTGCTGTTGCTAGCCAAACTTCACTGAGGGGATTGTTTGAAAGCGCCGTTTCTTTTGACATAAAGTTTAGGCTGTGGCATTGAAGACAGCGACGCACCACACAAGCTTGAGTTTAAATACATTATTTAATGTGACGTTACTTACTGTACATGCAAGTCTTGATTTGCTTAAATGTACATGTGCTGCTAGTACACCACAGCACGATACTCGCTGTGCAACTGCACATCAATCTATGCGTCGTTGCTAACGTGTGCTGACGTGGTGACGTAGCTAGCACTGAGTACCCTTCGTCGACTAAAGGCACTTTTTGCCACAAAAACGTTGTAACCTCCTAAACCGTGCAACGGAACGTAAATAAAAATACAAGCAACGCAATCGAGACCAAGACGAACATTTTGACACAGGCGTTGTCTATGTAGTCCAAATATTGACTGATCCTTAGGGGGGCGAAAATAAACAATAAAAACTAGAGAGGGTACAATTTCTGGGGAAATTGTAGGGTGTGCTTGCTTGCGTCGGTTGCACAGGGGTCCGTTTTTGAATGACATTTTTACAACTGATATTTCTGTATATTTTATATAAAAATGCATACTTATTATTTATAAAGATTACATAGATTTAAAAGCATTTTTTTTGCTGCTCATTTACAACTGAAAATACGAGTGAAGTGTAGAATGAAATAGATGTCTTCTCATTTCCCCTGCAAGAGGCAGCCTCATCGTTGAATCAAAACGAATAAATTTGGCAGACCGGTGTAAAAATTGACCTAATCTCTATGACTTAAACGTCATTTTAAGTTTTTCCCTTCTCATGATATTTTCAGGCATTTAGCCTATCATTGCATTCATTCATTAATAAAGAACCCCCTTTGAAGATTATTCTACGACGTTACCCGGCAGTAGAAGATGGAATCGCGATTCAAACAGTACCATCTGCTAACTGAATATATGCCCCCCAAAACGTAAATAAGCTTGACATTTATTTAGTGGAAAATCGCTCATTCATAAAAAGCTCACTGGTAGCGATCATTGTCAGTAACAACGCAAAATGCGATATAGCCCTGTGTGGAGAAGCTGCCCCGGTAAATTGTACTACTACAGTACACTAGACTACTGCTGTGTTCGTCTTGGTAGCGATTGCGTTGGTTGAATTGGATTTAACGTTCCGTTGTACGGTTTAAGATGAAATTAATTATTTTCATGAACAGATTGACAACGTTTAGGCTGTGGCAATGAAGTTCAGGTTAGTAGTTAGATAGACTTTTGATTTAAGTAAGGGGAGTGCCGAACATGTTCTGTAGCCGTTTGACTTCCTAAACAGCTGTGTAGTGTAGATGTTTTTGTAGTGTGTCTCACGTAAGCAACAGCGTTGCAGTGAGCTACACTGGTTTGAAACCACAGGTAATGGTAATTTCACCAACAAATCGTTTACTAATGTCAGAATAAATCCTACAACGAAAATGTATATGTGAGGAATGTTTATTTTAACGATTGAAAACAGATAACGCTACATCATAGACCACTGTAGTATGTGTTGCCCGGGCAACACAGGCTAATGTCATGATGCTAATACTTCAGTGAAATAGTAGACTACTGTTTCCGAAAGTAGATGTACTTCCTTAATAAAATCAGCTTATACTGTACATTACACATCACAATTGTGTGTCATATCACAAAGTAAAATGAGTAAATAGTTATCACCCTGGCCTCTTTGCTTGTGGCGTTTCTGCAGCTGCCTTGCAGTAAAGCTATAGTTAGCCTAGCTATCCCCCGCGTGTTTTCGTGACGTTAGTGACGTAGTGACGTTAGTAACGTCAGTGACTGTGGCTAGCAAATTAGCCACCGTTAGCTTCACTTTTCGCCACAAAAACTTAACTTCAGCCTAAACCATGCAACGGAACGTAAATTCCAATAGAAGCAACTCAATCGCTACCAAGACGAAACTTTTGACACCTACGTTGTCTATGTAGGCCAAATATTGACTGAGTTTTAGGGGGGCAAAAAGAATAATAATAATAATAATATATATGTGAGAGAACAAAGGTTGTGCCCTTGCCGAAGGCAAAGCACACCCAATAATATATATGTGAGAGAACAAAGGTTGTGCCCTTGCCGAAGGCAAAGCATACCCAATAAATAATAAATATATATGTGAGAGAACAATGGTTGTGCTCGCCGAAGGCGTGAGCACACCCAATTATATGGGACTTTGTTTGGTCCAACTGGAGTTTTGGATAGTTTTAGGGTTAGGGTTTGGTTTAGAGTCTATGTCAGCCTTTGTTTAAGGTTTGAGTTAGGATTCAGGAGGATTTTTATATATAGTTTGTACACAGTGTAAAACCCCTATGTTCACCGATATAGCTTCTCTGTACCTGAGCAATGTTGGGTAGGGTGAATTACAGCTCCCAATGGACATAGGTATCCATTCTGCTTCTCATGGGGATCCCTAACCATGGGTGATCGGGCTTTCTGTTCTGCCGCTCCTCGGATCTGGAAGGCCCTCCCCGACCATCTAAGGACTAAAAAGGGTTAGGGGAGTCAGGTGGCTGAGCGGTTAGGGAATCGGGATAGTAATCTGAAGGTTGCCAGTTCGATTCCTGGCCGTGCAAAATGACGTTGTGTCCTTGGGCAAGGCACTTCACCCTACTTGCCTCGGGGGGAATGTCCCTGTACTTACTGTAAGTCGCTCTGGATAAGAGCGTCTGCTAAAATGACTAAATGTAAATGTAAAAAAAAATATTTTTAGCAGAACTTATGAGTTTTAATTAACCTCATTATCTATTTGTATTTAATATTGATGTTCTTACCTTGTTTTTACAATCTTGACTGTAGCACTTTGAGATTTGTTTCAAATGTAAAGTGCGTTACAAATAAAATCTATTATTATTCTTATTAAGTGGGTTGACAGTGTTAAAACATTCCAGCTGTTCCAACCAAAGGCAATAAATCAGGGAGATTGTCAGTCTCAAATTGCCTCCAGAGCTCTGTGTGTGTGTGTGTTCCAGGTGGACATCGCCATGGGGATGGCCAGCGGAGACCTGTCTGACTTTGTGGAGAACGTGGAGTGGGAGTGTCACGGGATGCCGGCCGTCAGGAACGTGATCATGTACGGCTGCTGCTCTGACCCCTACCCTGACATCACCTACACACTGCTGCTGAAGCGACGCTCCTCTTTCTACATCTTCAACCTGCTGCTGCCCTGCTTCCTCATCTCCTTCCTGGCCCCGCTCGGTACGCTCAAACAAGCTGCCACAACTGGGGTTGTTGTACTGTACTTGATGTGCATTAGATTTGTGTGATGTACCTAACCCTAACCCTCCAACTCAACAAGGTCCTCACCAAAGCTACTCCGGGAAAACATAAGCAACTTAGCTAGACAACTCTTAATTTTGAAGTAGATGTTTATCAATGTTCTTTAACGAGTTGGTGAGGTATTTATAGGGGTTCATTAGAGTAGGCTTGACATCCTTTTAAAGTTAATCTAGCTATTTTATTTAGCTAGCCTAGGGAGTCAGGTGGCTGAACGGTTAGGGAGTCGGGCTAGTAATCTGAAGGTTACCGGTTCGAATCCCGGCTGTGACAAATGACGTTGTGTCCTTGGGCAAGGCACTTCACCCTACTTGCCTCGGGGGGAATGTCCCTGTACTTACTGTAAGTCGCTCTGGATAAGAGCGTCTGCTAAATGACTAAATGTAAATGTAGCCTAGTGCCATTGGCACGTCTTCACATTTAAACTGTTCCATCAGTTCAACAGTTGTTTGAATCCCATTAATCAAGATAATCTTAGCCTGGTTAGCAAATGGCTTCACTAAGTTAAGTCCGTGGAGGATCATTTAAAATGATATGAAATGAAAGTTGAACAGAGTAACTTCTAACATAACTGCTGCTCTGTTACCCTGTGTCACCCAGGGATAATTCTCTGATGTGTTACAGTAATGAATTAACTGTAGTCGTGCACAAAATCAGACCCATCCAGAATGAATCGAGTTTTAAGTGATTATTAACTTTTTTGCCAATGGCAGGTGGGATATTTACTTTGTGAATTGACTTTGCGACTGGTTGCGATACTGCAAAAATATTATCTATCATTTTACGGAATTAAAAGTGGAGTGCCAACCAACCCAGTATACAGCTGCACCACCTTGTTCAGAATATTGATCTGTTATTGGTGGAACAATAGCTGTGTGGAACAGTTAGCTTTGTGGTTCCACCATGAGTTTACCTGCTATTTGATTAACTGTGTGGTTCCACCATGAGTTTACCTGCTATTTGATTAACTGTGTGGTTCCAGGTTCTATGTGACTATCATTCTAAGGTTCTATGTGACAGCGGTGTGTTCCAGGGTTCTAGCAGGGTTCTTGTGTGTGTTCCAGGGTTCTACCTGCCTGCTGACTCGGGGGAGAAGGTGTCTCTGGGTGTCACCGTGCTGCTGGCCCTCACAGTCTTCCAGCTGATGGTGGCTGAGAGCATGCCACCCTCGGAGAGTGTGCCCTACATAGGTGAGGAGAGGAGAGGAGATGAAAGGGGAGGAGAGGGAAAGAGAGGGGAGGGGAGGTGAGGGGAGGAGAGGGGAGGAGAGGGGAGGGTGTGTTTGTGCATGTGAGGGTGTATGTGTGAGGGACATAATGTCACTCATTCAAAGCTTCCAGTGACTGGTTTGTTGATTGCGTGTATAGAACTCAAGGGTTCAAGAGGGAATGAAAACATGTGACCCCACTCCCCCTCCAGGGAAGTACTACATCGCTACCATGACGATGATCACGGCCTCCACGTCCCTGACTATCTTCATCATGAACATCCACTTCTGTGGTGCGGAGGCCAAGCCGGTCCCTCGCTGGGCCAAAGTGCTGATCATCGACTACATGTCTCGGCTCTTCTTCGTGTACGAGGTGGGCGAGAACTGCACCACCCCGGAGAGCGAGCGCACGTCCCTCTACGAGCAGGAGCCCATGGGCATCGGGGGTTACCAGGACGACAACGACTGTTTCCCTGACAACCCCTACCACGACAGTCACAACGGTCACCACGCCCACCACCACCAGAATCACCCCCATCATGACAGCAACAGGCATTACTACAGCAACGGTCCCCAGGCCAACGGCCACCACGCCAACGGACACCAGACCAACGGTCGTCAGGCCAACGGACACCCGCCCAACCATCACTACGGCCCTCACCACGCCTCCAGGGGGGAGGGGGGGGAGCCGAGGAGGGAGACCTCCAAAAGGTACCACCACATCGGGCATGAGGAGCTAGACTACCAGGCACCTCCTCCAGGAGGGCTGAAGGAGCCGCTGCCATACCCCACAGAGAAGCTCTTCCTGCCAGCATGCCCCTGCAACTGCCCCAGTCCCAACCACCAGCAGGTAGGGCTAGCTTCCTGCCCCAACCACCAGCAGGTAGGGCTAGCTTCCTGCCCCAACCACCAGCAGGTAGGGCTAGCTTCCTGCCCCAACCACAACTTCTCTCTCTCTTCTCTCTCAGGTGGTCAAGAACATCCAGTACATAGCAAACTGTTTCCGGGAGCAACGGGCAACTTGCGCCAAGGGGGCTGAGTGGAAGAAGGTTGCCAAGGTGATGGACCGCTTCTTCATGTGGATCTTCTTCATCATGGTCTTCCTCATGAGCATCCTCATCATCGGCAAGGCAACCTGACCTTCAAGGAGGGGGGAGGAAGGGGTTGGGAGGAGAGGGGGTGGAACAGAGGGGGTATACCTGTGGACTGTTTGTGATGCTCCCAAAGTTTCACTGACATCAGAGTCCTAGTTGTGCCTTCACACACACGCCTTCACATTTATCACCTGCGGGCTTCATCCTTCTCTGGAAACTTAGCAGAGCTTTGACGCCAGGTGCAGGTGTCTGTTCTTCTGTGACATCAGAGAGGACTCTGCTTCCACTTCCTGTAAACTGAGTCATGTGATGGTTGTAAACTGTACTGTCTTTTCCACATGATCATGTATAATAATACAGGCTACAGTAGCCTAGTAATAATGGCTACCTCTCATTCATTCTGTTACTTAATTATGCGCACGTGTGTGTGAGAGAGTTTTTGTGCATCGCTATACAGTATAGTCAGTTGTTGACACAGACAGGGTCAACATACACATGTAGAAGTCACAAGATGTCATTATCAGTTTCCTTGCTCACTCACACATACTCAAGGACTTCCTCTCAAACATACACATACCTCTACACAATTACTCTGTCACACACAATACACACTTAATCAGCCAGATTAAGTCTGCTCACCTTATTGCAACCACACCCTTGGTTAGTGTTAGTGTAAACTCTGTAACATGACCACACATACTCACACACATACACGCATACACACACACATACACACATACATACACGCACACACACATACACACGCACACACATCATTTCACAAACACACTCATACACACATACACACACACACTTGCACACACACACACTACAGTTAAGTGCTCCAGTAAAACAGCATAGTTCAGAGCTCAAGGCTGTTTCTGGGGTTTTATAACGTGTGTAAATACTTAATGGGAGGTGTGCACACGTGTTACACAATCTAACACACACATGTGTGTGTACTCTACATCTACACACATATACTCTACATTATAGATGGTCTTGAACACACATATACTCTACATTATAGATGGTCTTGAACACACATATACTCTACATTATAGATGGTCTTGAACACACATATACTCTACATTATAGATGGTCTTGAACACACATATACTCTACATTATAGATGGTCTTGAACACACATATACTCTACAGCAGGGGTCACTACTTGGCGGACCGCGGTCCGGGTCCGGACCCAGGCGGTTCCCTCTCCGGACCCGGACCTATACTGTAACCGATATATTATTATGGAATTAATTCATTTTGATGGAACGTTTCCATTTTAACCGGCACATCTTTTTGTTCCTACTAGATTTGTGGTTTCTATCTTCCGTGTCCAATCCAAAGGTCCAATCAGGAGCTGTAATACTGTCATCACCATGACAACTCAGTCACTCAACGTTGGCCGCAACCTGTGGGTCACGCAGGTTGTGTGTGTCATTCGCAACAACGCAGGCTAATCGATTTGCTAACAGTACCTGTTTCTTCCTTAGCGAAAGACATGGCGTGCTTTTAACCTGACAAAAAGCGAAAAGTTGATTCCAAAAAACTTCTGACAAGTATGCATTTGTGCTGCCGGTGGGGAGCACAAAACCGATGGGTTTAATCTGCAATGAGACGGTTGTCCGCCTTGTCAATAGTGGTAATGTGAAACGTCACAAAGCATGGACACAACAAAATTACCCCCAGAAGTCTGAGGTATGGGCCAGAAAAATAAACCATCACTGTTCCGGACCCAGGACTGAATGGAAATTTGGTGAGTGGACCTTTTGGGTTTTTAATTGAGCACCCCTGCTCTACATTATAGATGGTATACTTTTATATATGTGTGTATATTTTTTCAGCTCAAATTTTTTCAGCTCGAAGTTTTTCGGCTCAAATTTGATAAGCTCCAATTTTTTAGGCTCGAATTTGAGCAACCTGAATTTTATTTTACATTGAAATATACTCATATGAGAATTCGGTCTTGTTTAAATTTCAATATTAAGTATTCAATGCCTTTTAAAATTCAAAACATTATGTCACTGATTTGCTTCCATAGACGATCTGCAGGCTGGACCAGGGTACCAACATGCTAGGGAGAGGAGCACCTGCAGGTTGTCAATCAAATGCAGACTCTGTAGATAGAAACCATACTGAAAAGAACATTTATATATGAGTGACTTCACTCATATTTGAGCCCCGCAGTATCAAATCCAGTGCCCCCTGAGAGGAAACACTGCTCCCTACTGGTCCCTAATCCTAACCCTACTGGTCCCTAACCCTAACCCTACTGGTCCCTAATCCTAACCCTACTGGTCCCTAATCCTAACCCTACTGGTCCCTAACCCTAACCCTACTGGTCCCCAGCTTAACAGACATTGATTCTGATTTCAGTTATCATTCAGATTGAGTTCTCTTTTATAAACGTTGATGAGTTCTTCTATGGAAGTTATCAGATGTTTTTTTTGGGGGGGGTATTTAGGCGATCCTACATGAATATGGTTTAGGTGGAAGGATTACGTAGGAAACCATTTTTAACTTCTGAACCAACAATCCCTTTCATGTCACTAGTTTATGTGTCTTGGCAACACCTCAGCCTTTAGATAAGGGCAGCGTTGTGACAAAGTCCTCTGGTCTCTCTCCACAAATGAAGGATGTTCCAGAATGATCCAGAATGTTCAGATTAGGAATGGACAAAGTATTCTACAGCTGTTTAAGAGTGTGAATTTATCATTAGTGATAGTAATTTAAGGGTCTCTCCCAGATGAAACAGTCTAAAGTAATTTTTGCACTTCACGCTGAATAGTTTAAATAGACAGTGGTGGAGTAGTAGTAATAAGATTTACCTCAACAATAAAGAGGACCACATAATGTTTTTGAAAATGCTTTATTTAAACTATTGAACAACTATAAATACAATAAGGCTTGAGTTAGCGTTTATAACAAACAAACTGGTAAAAAACAGTGTAGAATAGACCAGGACAGAGGCACAGCTCTGCAAACAGGCATTACTTCCTGCAGAGCCCTTCTTCAATTAGACATATCTGTGTACACAGCTAGCCTGCTAACAGCCAGCCTGCCAACAGCTATGGAAAGCCTGCAAGTTGCTGCGGTTAGCTTTCTATGAGCTGCGGCTAGGTGGCTAACAACCAGCCTCATGAAGCTAGCAGCTAGCAGCCAGGTTAACCAGCCTCATGAAGCTAGCAGCTAGCAGCCAGGTTAACCAGCCTCATGAAGCTAGCAGCTAGCAGCCAGGTTAACCAGCCTCATGAAGCTAGCAGCTAGCAGCCAGGTTAACCAGCCTCATGAAGCTAGCAGCTCCAGGTCAAACTACAGGCACTATTTAGGTGAAAAGGATGTAAAGAGGGTAAAACGATGTGAAGACCAGACCGTTTCTACAAGAGTGTAATAGAGGTGGAGGGACTGCTGAATAGACTTAGAGACCAGGGTTAGCTCTGGAGAGACTTTAGTTCTGGGAGCTAACACAGTGAGAAACCTAGGAGATGACTTAGGTTGGGAATCAGACCTGCTTGCTTGGTTCCCTAGACCCCAGTCTTCAACCTCACACCAATAAAACCAAAACATGTTAATAGCACAATTATAACATAATAATAATAATGACTCTGATGTTCAAAACTATTGGACACTTTGGCAAAAAAAGAGAAAAAAAGTTACTTTTTGCTACCTACGGTATATATAAAGTAAAGAACAAAATGTTTACTCTTGGAATATATTATTTCTTCCATTTCTTCTTTCTTCATACACAACACATAATGCATATATTAAATATATCCTGACTTTTTGTCATCATATAAGAACACATTACCAGCAGAGGCCCCAAACACAGTGGGTCTGAGTTGTGGTGTCTGAAACATGTCAAAGTGAGCTGTGTCTTCACGTTCGTTAAAGCCACCTCTGTTTCTCTTGTGGAGAGGACAGTTTGTGTAAAAACACAACAATGGATTGATTTTGATATTTCCATTCTCAAACTGAATTGAGACTCATGCTTGTTTGGCCTCTAAATGAACCCTGATGAAGTTGTCAGCATGATACAGCAGCTTAGTATTTAAAGGAGTGTACATGTGTGTGTATTTTCTGTGTCTTGTTCCAGTTGATTCCAGCACAAAGCAGAGTTTCACCCTAACAGTGCTTGCTTAACATTCTTCTGGGTCATATTTACTTCATCTGAGAGCAAAAACTCTCTTTTACACACACACACACACAGGTGTTTGAAAACCACAAAACTTTCTCACACAACATCACTGCAAGTATTAAACATCAGAACCTTCATGTGATAATGGCAATCTCTTGCCTTCTTATAAATACAGTTAAGTGCATCTTGATCAAGCAGAGGAAGGGAGACAGAAACAACAGTACCACAGAGGAGGTTAGGGTTAGAGGCCATCAGACGTATTTAGGGAGTGTTTGAAATGTGAGAAAACATTCGTAGAAAGATGACATCACACGAGGTAGGCTTCAATAGGCCTGTGATAAACTACAAACCCCAGCATCCTTAGCACATACATCAGTTTGGTTAGGCACAGGTCGGCACTTTCAGTTCTCTGATAGAAAAGGCATTGCAGTAAAACCGATAATGGCACATATGAATCTCCGAGTTGTGAAACTCTCTGAGCAGGGAGATCTCCAGCAGAAAGGCAGAGGAGGAGAGAGGCAGGTGACAGGTCTGTTGGTGTTCAGGTTTCACCAGGTCGCTCATCACCAGCTAAGCATATTTGGTTCAATCCAAGTTGTCAAATAAGTGCAAATGCACTCAAGAAAAAAAAGTACAAGGAAATTGTCTCTCATCTGTTCATATTTGTTCACCTTTCAAGAGTCAAGCAGTGAAAGCAAATGCTAAAGACATGATACATGAACGCAAAACAGCAAAAACAACATTAGTTCAGTCTTACTCGGCTGGTCTGAGAGTAATGGTATCAGAAGGATGAGAGCCTAATCCTAACCCTAATTCCAAGGATTAAAACTAGAGACTCAAAAACTACCAATAACCCCATTTAGACTTGAGACCTGGCATGAGCCAACATAGTTCCAGTTTAGTTTAAGTGAGTTTACTCTCTACAGTTGTTGCTCTAATAAAATGCAAACAAGGCAAAAGCTACATTTACATTTACATTTAGTCATTTAGCAGACGCTCTTATCCAGAGCGTATACATAACACAACACTCAAAAAACATAAAGATGCTTAAACTCACACAAAAAATAAAATATAACCAAATATAAAGTTAAAATACCCCTTAAGAACCATAGTATATCTACTAAGCATCTCCTTCTTCCAGCATGGACGGACATCAGTAGGCCTAACATAGCTCTCTACAATACTCTCATGTTAATGACTCATGTTAAAACTCTTAAAATACAAAATATTCAAAATGTTTAAAACCTTTTTTTGTAGTCAATGTTTTTTTTGTTTTTTTTTGTCCAAACTTTTTTTTTAAGCATTAAGAGCCAAGTCTCCACTTTCAAGAGTTCTAAAGAGGGAGGGGAATGGAGTGAGGATGTCATGTCTGTCTGTTTGTCTGTCTGGGAGGGGAGTGGGGGGGGGGGGGGATTAGAAAGGTGGGGTTGAACATCTGACTGCAGATCAAGAGGCTGAAGGTTTAGATCCCCCCAATGCTAGTTGTTTTGGTTGGTCTACTGAGTGACTGTGCTATTGGGACTGTGAGGGTCAGGGTTAGGGTTAGTGAGGGTCAGGATTAGGGTTAGTGAAGGTCAGCCCTGCTCTGAAACGTGGTTCACCATCACGACCATCACAACTATGTGGTCAGGGGTCAGTCATGCTGTCACATGTCAGACAAGGATGGACCCCTAGCATGGATGCTAGGGGTCAGTAGGTCAGGGATCAAAGTTGAGAGAATAAACATAAAACCGGTTTAGCGTGGGCGTAGCGCCCCCCAGCAAGACGATTAGGATGTGGAGACACTAATGAAACATTGCCGTTTTGTTCTTTACAGTGGACAGTTAGAGGGACAGTTGGAAGGACAGTTAGAAGGACAGTTAGAAGGACAGTTAGAAGGACAGTTAGAAGGACAGTTAGAAGGACAGTTAGGGTTAAAAGGTAGCTGTAGGTGAAACCCTCTCAGCTGTGGCGTGGGGGTGGCATGGTGGTCTAGTACGTCTGGTAGATGTCGTGCAGCGGCAGCTGGAAGGTGGCGGGGGGGAAGGTCTGGGGGACGGCATAGCCGGCGTAGCCCCCGTAGGTCGCCATGGCAGCGTTCTTCTGCAGCGCGGCCAGAGCCGCCGTGTTGTAGCTGGAGACGGGGATGTATCCAGCGTACAAGCCCGCCCCGGGGAGACGCTGCATGCTGGGGGTCATGGTGTAGACAGGGGTGATGGGACGGCCCTGGAGGAGGGAGGGAGGAAGGGTTATTCCCAGACCTTTTGAAGGAAGTGAATCAGAATATATTTTCTTTGTGTTGCTTGAAAGGATGGCTAGCCCTAACGCTTGTAGCTGTGTTTCTGTGGGCTTGATGTGTATGTGTATTGTGTATATCTGTGTAAGTATGTGAAGTGTGCGTACAACTACATGTGTTTCTGTCTACATCTGTGTGTGTGTGTGTACCTGGAGTGTTGAGGGTGTGTAGATGGCAGGTGTGTGTACCTGGAGTGTTGAGGGTGTGTAGATGGCAGGTGTGTGTACCTGGAGTGTTGAGGGCGTGTAGATGGCAGGTGTGTGTACCTGGAGTGTTGAGGGTGTGTAGATGGCAGGTGTGTGTACCTGGAAGGGCGGGGGTGTGGACACGGCAGGCATGACGGTGGGCGGAGCGCTGGCGTGTTCATGCTGCAGGGCTAGGGGGTTCATCAGGTGCTCCACCGCGTGCATCTTGCCCTCCTCCAGCAGCTTGGCAGGGAACACCGGGTACTGTCCCCCCAACGCCGGCAGGGCCACTGCACACACACCCACGTGAGAGGGATGCACACACACCATATTTACACACACATGTGCAGCACTACACACAGACACAAAGCATGCAGACATGAGCAATAAGCAGAGAGAGAGAGAGAAAGAGAGAGAGAGAGAGAGAGAGACACACACATGGAGAGAGAGAGAGAGACATGGAGAGAGAGAGAGAGAGAGAGAGAGAGAGAGACATGGAGAGAGAGAGAGAGAGACGCACACATGGAGAGAGAGAGAGAGAGAGAGAGAGAGAGAGAGACACACACATGGAAAGAGAGAGAGAGAGACACACACATGGAGAGAGAGAGAGAGACACATGGAGAGAGAGAGACACACACATGGAGAGAGAGAGAGAGAGAGAGACACACGGAGAGAGAGAGAGAGAGAGAGAGAGAGAGAGACACACATGGAGAGAGAGAGAGAGAGAGAGACACACACATGGAGAGAGAGAGAGAGAGAGAGAGAGAGAGAGAGAGAGAGAGAGAGAGAGAAGAGAGAGAGAGACACACACATGGAGAGAGAGAGAGAGAAAGAGAGAGAGAGACACACATGGAGAGAGAGAGAGAGAGAGAGAGAGAGAGAGAGAGAGAGAGAGAGAGAGAGAGAGAGAGAGAGAGAGAGAGAGAGAGAGAGAGAGAAAGAGAGAGAGAGAGACGCACACAAGAACATACACAAAATGGGCAAAGGTGTAGTGATATTAGAACTGGCGTGACAGAGAGCAGGGAGGGAAGGCTGAGAGCAGTGAGAGGTCTGGCAGGGAAACAGAAAAAGGGAAGTTCCACAAGCTTGCAATGTGTTCTGGGGGTGTGACTTGGATTAAGATGCCACTCTGCTCTGGATTATCTTCAGCCCAGGTACCCCCCTGTAACACACTCACACACAGCCAACACAACGTCACTCATTGTTTTAAACGGACAAAAGTCCTTTTCAGACTGGCCCAAGTTGATCCTTTGATTCCATGCTCGTCGACTTGGATTGACGACTGTGGATTGTGGAATCTTGTCCAAATCAGGGTCGGATCGCTCATGACGAAGTGCCGGGAAAATCCACTTAAACTACCAGACCTCAAATCAACCAATGAATGACGGCGGTAATCACACAAAGTGCACACAGATGGTGATTGAAGGTTTGAGGAAATCAAGGAAACATTGGGAGGTTTTTACAGACGAGGGACTGTGATGTTGCATAGTTTCCTGAGCAGGATCAGAAGAATGTTAGTGTTGAAGGCAGATCAGGAGAGATCTAAAGAGATGCATAACATATTAGGAGAGATCTAAAGAGATGTAGAACAGAACACCACAGACACGAGATCCAGAATTGGAGAGAGGAGGCTTGGAGACAAGAGGAGGTTGTCACTATCTGGCCATGCTAGAAAGAAACTCTTTAACCATGTCAAACCTCCAACCCTTTTGCATGTTGAGCATCTTTAAACACAGGAAGTCCTCACCATTCGAGGTACCCTACAACACTTCCATATCTATTTATGAGTCCGTTCTTCCATGACCATCTAGTGGCAACCAGCAAGTTGGGACAGCCCTCCCCAGCAGGGTTGAGAGGTAGCAGAGTGGGGGAGTTTTAGGCACTCAGGGGGCTGGGACAAAGGGAATCTGTCCTACTGACTTGTGCCGGGTTTGATGCCGACTGGGTTGACGGAGGCTGCCAGCTCCAGGCCGGGCACCAGCTCGTAGGGCTTGTCGGACGGCTTGGTCTTGCCCTCGTGGTAGCGGCTGTAGATGCCGCGGCCGGCAGAGTAGCCTCCCAGGTAGGACCCCCGCGGACCGGGCGTACGGCTAGCGGTTGCGGCCCGCCCACGGCCTCGTACCGTACCTGCTGGACAACCACACCACAGGGGGCGCTGATGAGCGTGGCAGGCTGAGGAGCTGACGGAACACTGACTCTCCTACGACTTGTTGAGCTGCTGACTTGCATTCTGGAATACTAGTGGAAACTACTGTCACCTTAGTAGCGAGCAGCCTTTAAAGCATACAGCAAATCTCCTGCAGGGGAAATAATGTTCTAGCCATGTTTCCAACCGGGCTGGCTGACTTTCACTATAAAAACTGGAACTGCCTCTTTGTAATTTCAGGGTGTGTCTGTTCAGGAATTTCATTTAAATGCAGACATCGCAGAAGCAAAGGACCTACTTTGACATCCTAATGATCTGAAGCACTGTTGCAGGAGTCTTCCCTATCAGAGCTACGCTGAAGTGTGTTCTAGTCAATCAAATGGGAAAAATAGCAGGACAGGAAGGATGTTACAAAAGCCAAAAGAGTATGTCACGTGACAAAGAAACTTATTTTTAATTGGATAAGAGTTTAAGTAGGAGTAGCCAATAAGGATGTGAGAGATTACCATTGGTCTGTATCATTGGGCCTCCTTTGGAGAAAAAACCAAAACACGATTGTGAAAGTCTTGAAACAATTTTTCTCCCTTCGACCTCCCACAGACCCAGGTCAAGAAATCCTTCAAATTTTAAAATCTCCAGAAAGTTTCATTTACTTCAAAGTTGGCACTTTGAGTACTGATGATTTTCAGGTAAACAACCCCAATTACTGGACCCAAGTCTGTCACACACATTCAGCCAGTACAGGAAGTTCTCCATATGTGATTTCTTATCTTAAATCCGTCTCAATCAATGGGAAGATTCAAGGATTCATGTGTAGCTACAGTGGGTACTGAAAGAATTCAGACCCCTTTAAATTTTTCACTCTTTGTTTCATTGCAGACATTTGCTAAAATCCAAAAAGTTCATGTTATTTCTCATTAATGTACACTCAGCACCCCATCTTGACAGAAAAAAACAGAAATGTAGACATTTTTGCAAATTTATTAAAAAAGAAAAACTGAAATATCACATGGTCATAAGTATTCAGACCCTTTGCTCAGTATTGAGTAGAAGCACCCTTTTGAGCTAGTACAGCCATGAGTCTTCTTGGGAATGATGCAACAAGTTTTTCACACCTGGATTTGGGGAATCCTCTGCCATTCTTCCCTGCAGATCCTCTCCAGTTCTGTCAGGTTGGATGGTGAACAGACATTTTCAGGTCTCTCCAGAGATGCTCAATTGGGTTTAGGTCAGGGCTCTGGCTGGGCCAGTCAAGAATGGTCACAGAGTTGTTCCGAAGCCACTCCTTTGTTATTTTAGCTGTGTGCTTAGGGTCATTGTCTTGTTGGAAGGTGAACCTTCAGCACAGTCTGAGGTTCAGAGCACTCTGGAAGCTTCTAGGATATCTGTACTTGGCCGCATTCATCTTTCCTTCAATTGCAACCAGTTGTCCTGTCTCTGCAGCTGAAAAACACCCCCATAGCATGATGCTGCCATCACCATGGTTCACTGTTGGGATTGTATTGGGCAGATGATGAGCAGTGCCTGGTTTTCTCCACACAAAACGCTCAGAATTAACGCCAAAAAATTCAATCTTGGTCTCATCAGACCAGAGAATCTTATGTCTCATAGTCTGGGAGTCCTTCATAAATATGAG
Organism: Osmerus eperlanus; assembly: GCF_963692335.1. Taxonomy (NCBI): domain Eukaryota; kingdom Metazoa; phylum Chordata; class Actinopteri; order Osmeriformes; family Osmeridae; genus Osmerus; species Osmerus eperlanus. The sequence continues at coordinate 18,017,278 of NC_085031.1, read as the reverse complement.
TGTCACAGCAAAGGGTCTGAATACTTGAATGATATTTCAGTTCTTCGTTTTTAATACATTTGCAAAAAAGTTTTTTTCTGTCAAGATGGGGTGCTGAGTGTACATCAATTAGAAATAAAATGACCTTTTTTGATTTTAGCAAATGGCTGCAATGAAACAAAGAGTGAAACATTTTAAGGGGTCTGAATACTTTCCATACCCACTGTATATGTTCATTTTAAATTCATCACAAATTCTATGTAAATTTGTGGTGGTCCTGTTTGTTAAATGATCACTGATGTGTTCACTGGCAGTACAAATAACAAAAATTGGGCCAAAACCTGGAACATTGGTGTCTGATCAAGCCTGGTTGTAGGATCTGCTTCCATGTATGAAACAGGAAGTGCTGTGTGATGAAATGGGAAGTGCTGTTCTGTGCCCATACTCAAACTCTCAAGCTTTAGATCTCAAGAAATTGGTGGTAATTATAACCCCACTACATCATTATCAGACAGATCATACAACCAGGCTTGTATGATCTCCACCTACTGGGAACAACAACAACAGCAGGGGTAGAAAAGGGTCTCTAACCTTTGACGAAGTATTCCCTGTTGGGTCCTATGAGCGTGCTGTAGGGGTAGCCGTAGTAGGCCAGGGTGTAGGGGTCGCACTGGTACACGTAGTTCTGCTGAGACGCCTCCGGAGCAGCCGCCACGGCTGCAGCAGCGCCCCCCTTGGACGCCTTCTGGTAGCGTGTGTACTGCTCCTTGTCCACGGGCTTGGCCAGCGTTACCTCGATACAGGAGCCCTCCACTTCCGTGTTGTTCAGGTGTTCCATGGCCAGGACGGCATCGTCGCGAGACGAGAAGTGGACGAAAGCGTAGTCGCGAATCTTCTTAACACGTTCCACACAGCCCGGGTTCCACTGGCTGAACACCTGCAGGTTCAGGAAGGAGATCAGGAGGTCAGGAGGGAGGAAGGAAGTGTTCTATCCATGACTCACATTCATAACCCACCCACCCACCCACCCATCCCTTTCCTGCTGACCTGTCGGAGGGTCTCCTCACTGGTCTCCATCATCAGGTTCCGGACATACAAGATCTTCACCGTCTCCATGACATCCTCGTCCACGTCGATCTCCGGCTCCGCCCAGTCCACGGCAATTTGGTGTCCCCACAGCTGGATGCGTCCGGGCATCAGCTTCCTGCGCGCCATGGCGGCCGCACGGTGAGACTCGTACTCGACGAAGGCGAAGCCGCGGTTCTTCATCTTGTCCGCGGCGCTGGCGTACACAATCACGTCCAGAACACCCTCCGTCACCTTGGAGACCTCCTCTAGGATCTCCTCGCGCTTCTTGGTCTTGGGGATCCCACCGATGAACAGGCGGCAGTTGTCGACAGAGCAGCAGACGAGGCATAGCCGCGATTCTTGCCGTCAAAGTCCATCATCAGGCGCATCTCGTAGATGCGGCCCACAGACTCGAACACGGGGACCAGCTCATCCTCGTACACGTCCCGGGGGATCTTCCCCACGAAGATCTCGCAGCCCCGGGGGGGCGAGGCACCGGCCCAGCCTGGGGGGGGACCGTACTTGCGCTGGCCGTTCTCCTGGACCATGCCGTAGCCGGTGCGCTCCATCAGTGCCACCAGGGAGCCCTCATTTGGGGCTCCCGCCACACCCTCCGGCACCGGGATTGGCCGCTGTAGAGATAGAAGGGAGGGGCCAGAGGGCTTGGAGGGGGCGGAGTTACTGCTCATGGCTGAGGAGGAGGAGGAGGAGGCGGGATCTTCGGCCGTCATTCTGACAAAACCATCCAATCAGATCTACAGCCTGGAAGAAGCAGAGGCGGTGAAAGATGAATCTTTCAGATAAATAGAGATGGAGATGAGACGTAGCTCTGGTGCAACAAGTCAAGCAGAGCCTTGTGATTCATGTGAAACACCAGGAATATCATTTTATATTGGATCCACACCCTGTGAAATAAAACAATAACATCAGTCATGTGTTCGTTCTTCCTCCTTCAGCCTGTCATGGGGAGGAGGAGCGTCGGTAAATGATCCAGAGAGCCTTTTTTACAGCCCCGTTGTTATTCAGGCGCTCTGATCTGACCCCTGACCCCTGGCACACAGAATGAGGGGCCGTAAACCCCAGCTCAGGGTTCACTGATTAAGCCTGGGTCACATGCTACGATGTGTGTGTGTGTGCAGGGGGGTGCTGTGTAGGACTGCGGTATACATAACTCTCTACTGTGAGTCAACAGCAGGTGAAAGGCCTCTGATCCAACACTAACAGCTGCAATACCAGCTGCCACCAGCAGAGGGTCCCTGTGCTGACCTGAGGGTGCGGACGTGCCAGTCACACCCGCTTCATTAAAGGGCTCATAAACACAGAACAGAGAACAATCTCAAATCGGCTTCCCCAACATAAACCTCTTATTCTCACTAACACCCTGCAGGCCTGGGGAACGGAAAAACACCAAACTGTGTATTAAACCCCCCGCTCTCAACCTCAATCATGGACTAGCTATGCAGAAACGATGTCATGTGTGTGTTTGTGTGTGCGTGTATGTGTGTGTGTGTTTGTGTGCCTAGACTTTGCCAGCATAAGGTGAGACCAGTTCACAGGGTAAAACATTGCAAAGCCTTGCAACCATGGATACGCACACGCATAACCTGACCCGATATCCCACCTACACACACACACATACACACACACACACACACAGGTACATTCAAGGTTGAAGGTATTAAAGTCACTTCTGAACTTGTACCTTAGCTTGAAACAGAGGGGGGGGGGAATGGAGAGAGAGGGGGAAGGAGGGAGAGACATAGAGAGACAGACAGAGAGACAAAAAGGGAGAGAGAATCAGAGAAAGAGAGACACAGAGAGAGAGAAAGAGAGAGATACCAACCAGAAGAACACTACAAGAAGTGGATCTCCAGGCTATATTTTCAGGACAACTTCCTGTACCTTTCTGGGTAATTAGAGGTCTGGTTAATCTGGATGAACCAATAAATGATGGCATCGATAGGCACTTCTTTATATCTTTGTCCAGAACAGATTCTCTATCAGCTGCATGTAGCTGTGCTGTTTATGACACTCTCCTCAGCCACAGCTCACTGCAGAGTTCACTTCAACTACAAACCGTTCTCAGAAAGAGTAACTAAGGGCAACACACAACTACATATTGGCCCAAAGGTCGTCTATCAGGAAGTGGATATTTAGCTTTCTCATTCTGACAACGACATCATGGCTTCCAACCAGGATGTAAACTCCCTTAAAATGTCCCCTTCTGAGTCTAATCTGTTTCTCCTTCCTGCTCCTCAGATCTGCTCGTGAGAGAGAAGAACTGAAACTATGTAACAGTCAGTTTGGAGTCTCTGTTCCTGGGAGAAGTGAGAACAAGCGACACCACTGTCGCTGTGTCTCTGTATGTGCAAGTGTATGGTTATGTGTGTGTCTAGTGTTTGTGTGTGTGTAGTGTTTGTGTGTGTGTACCTGGTGTTTGTGTGTGTGCCTGGTGTTTGTGTGTCTGGTGTCTGTGTGTGCCTGGTGTATGTATGTGTGCACAGTACAGTCCTTTTTCCAGAAAACTAAAAATAAACAATTGGACAATGGAATAAAGACACTAAAGACAAGAAACACGGGGTTGAGAAACTGAGGAGGACAAAAGAGAAGGAGGAGGGGAGAGAAGGAGAGGAAAGAGGGTGCAGAAAAAAAAAGATTATTCATTCTCTAGCCTGTAATCTCATCATTGTGCTAGCTTGGCAAGAGCTGACCTTTACAGAACTGTGTGTGTGTGGTGGAGGTGGTGTGTGTATGTGTACAGGTGTACAGAGGTGTGTGCGGTGGTGTGTGTGTGGAACAAACCTAAGCTAGCTGTAGGTCGATGATTAACCATGGGCAATCCAAATCACAACCCCCACACACAGAGAGAGAGAGAGAGAGAGAGATAGAGAGAGAGAGAGAGAGAGAGAGAGAGAAGAGAGAGAGAGAGTGGGGGAGAGAAGGGGAGAGACGGAGAAAAAGACAGGGAGAGAGAGGGAGGGAGAGAGATAGAGAGACAAGGAGAGAGAGAGAGGGAGAGAGGAGAGAGAAGGGCAGAGACACGGAGAGAGAGGGAGAGAGAGAGAGGGGGAGAGAGAGAGAAGAGAGAGGGAGAGATCATAGTTATAAAGGGTTAAACATACACCTGAAGTGCAGCTCCCCCACAAGGGCCGAAACAGGGGTCAGGGGTTAGGGGTCAGAGGGCCCAAACCCATAGGATGGTGGGACGCCATTGGAGGATGGACACAGGTGTTTTACCACATTGGCTGTTGCAGGAAGCAGCAGTTAACCAGTTATGATTTGATTGAACCAACTAGGGTCTGGCAAGGATTAAAGTCTGCTTCAAAGGTCCACCTGGGTCAGAGGTCCACCTGGGTCAGAGGTCAGCTATGTGTTATAGTTGCTCATTACCAAGCTGCTGAGTCTCTTCACACTAACTGACAGTTTTGGAGGAAACAGGCTGAAAAATTACTTATTCAGCTTTCCTGACGACCTGATGACCCTCTGCACTCTGCGCTCTGTCTGCCTTCCACAATCTATCTCACCACCCTGTGTTTGTGGGAGGTTACATGTAGGCGCTGTGCTTCATCGTGTTCCTGATGGAACTGAAGCAGGTACAAGTCTCCTGGTCTAGCTTCTGTCCTGAGTGACATTGAGCCACAGTGTTAGATAGGGTTAGGGTTAGATAGCAGGACGCCATGTTGGTTTGAGAGGGTTAGGGTTAGATAGCAGGACGCCAAGTTGGTTTGAGAGCTCACACACACACGTGGCGCCGGCTCACAACACACGAACAGCAAGTCACACGGCAACCAAACTGAACAACTATTGTGTGTGTTTGTGTGTGTGTGTGGGACTGATTCAAAATGTCTTCCTCCACAGACTCAAACATGGCTACAGAAGGGATGACCACAGTATGAACTCTGACTCATTAAACGTAAGTAAAAGACGTTGTACAGTAACTGACATCCAGACAGCTTGACGATGGCTACACCAAACACCACAACTCTGCATCATGACAATCCCAACAGTCCACAACCACTGACAGAAACCTCTGTACACACAACAGAAACAACAGTTTCAACTGAAATTTTAACAATATGTCTAACAACAGCACACAACCAACAGTTGAACACTTTCTTCAAACGGTTCAGCTCACACTATGAGGTGAGCTAAACCCAAGAAACGAGAAAAGAAAACAGTTGTAAACTAAAAATAAAGAGGGGATAAGTATAGTAAACCGATAAAGACAGGATAAGTATATTAAACAGACAGATGTAGGAGGAGTAAAGATGTATAAAGTACCCCAATTGTTCCGCTGTGCTCCAGCTCTGCTGTTTCTGCCAGACTGTTAGTCCTCCATGAGAGGCAGGTACAGCAGGGCACTAAGCACAGCCCTACTCCCCCCCCCCCACACACACACACACCGGACCTGAGCCACAGCTACAGCAGGGGCTGGACTAAAGCAGGTGGAGGTGGAGCCAAACAGGTGCTTGTGTGTGTGTGTGTGTGAGGTGTGTATGTGTGTGTGAGAGGTGTGTGTGTGTGAGGAGTATGTGTGTGTGTGTGAGGAGTATGTGTGTGAGGTGTATGTGTGTGTGTGTGTGTGTGTGTGTGTGTGTGTGTGTGCGTGTGTGTGTGTGTGTGTGTGTGTGTGTGTGTGAGGAGAATGTGTGTGTTTGTGGACTTTAACCAGGGAAGGAAGCTCAGACTGTGGAGCGACAGAGAGAAGGGTGGAGACCATGAAACACACACACACACACACACACACAAAGGCACCTGTTGCATACACTCTGACTCAGTGTAACTAATAAGCGAGTAAGACCTAACATTAGACATGTGAGGAGATGGCTGATGGGAAGTGTGGTTTTTAGTTGACTAACCAGAGCAGGAAGTGTGATTCTCCAAAGGAGGATAACCCAGCCAGTCATGTCAGCACAAGACAAATGACTTGGTGTGTGTATGTGTGTGTGTCTGTGTGTGTGTCTGTGTGTGTGTACATAACAACAATGGACGCGTCCTAGCACGGCTTCAGCTAAGCAAACAACTCACACCTCACAGAGCAACTAAGAGACCAGCTAAAAGATAGAGGGGGAACAAGGGGGGAGGGAGAGAGGGAGAGAGAGAGAGTGACTGAAAGAGAGTGAAAGAGAGAGAGACTGAAAGAGACTGAAAGAGAGAGAAACCTGAAACTCAGGATAAGTCTTCCTGATTCTCTGTGTTTCAAGAGAGTACCAGAGGGAGAGAGAGGGAGGGTGCAGTCAGAGAGAGAGGGAGAGAGAGGGAGGGTGCAGTCAGAGAGAGAGGGAGAGAGAGGGAGGGTGCAGTCAGAGAGAGAGGGAGAGAGGGAGGGTGCAGTCAGAGAGAGAGGGAGGGTGCAGTCAGAGAGAGAGAGAGAGAGAGAGAGGGAGGGTGCAGTCAGAGAGAGAGGGAGAGAGAGAGGGAGGGTGCAGTCAGAGAGGGAGGGAGAGAGGGTTGCAGTCACGAGGACCAATCGAAACCAACACCCCTTCCTCTCAGCCACTCAGGGGAGGGGCCACATTAACATGGAGAGACTGAGAGAAGCAGAGATCCAAGATAAGGGATTTGTGATTGTAATTCTCTTTCCTTTGATTTGTAATATAAGTTCTATAAGTTTGTGTGTTTGTTTCGGTGTGTGTGTGTGTGTTTGAGTGTGTGTGTATATGTGTCTTAGTGTGTGTGTGTGGGTGTGAGTGTGTGTGTGTGTGTGTCTTTGTGTATGTATGTTTCTTTGTGTATGTATGTGTCTTAGTGTGTGTGTGTGTGTGTGTGTGTGTGTGTGTGTGTGTGTGTGTGTGTGTGTGAGTGAGTGAGTGTATAGGTCAGGACACAGATATATCCAAGAGGAGTCAGGTGTTCCGGTGAGCAGACCAGTTAATGGTTAACGGTTTACAGCCACGGATGACAATGAGTGAAGGAATGATCCCATCATTCCATCCTTTAGTCATCACACACTCACACACACTTCACACACACACTCACACACACTTCACACACACACTCACACACACTTCACATGCGGAGTGTCTCTAGTAATTCTCCTTCATCAGACTTGGAACCAAGGAACTCACCCTCTCATCAACACCTCTTGGAACCAAGGAACTCACCCTCTCATCAACACTTCTTGGAACCAAGGAACTCACCCTCTCATCAACACCTCTTGGAACCAAGGAACTCACCCTCTCATCAACACCTCTTCAACTATTCCTCCGAACACAGACACAATCACAATAGCTCACTTAATAAAAGCTCACTTTAGCCTTACCTAAACCCATAGGGAATGTGCCAAACCTTAACCCCTAACAGACAGGTGTATAGCAGACAGACAGGTGTAGAGCAGACAGACAGACAGGTGTAGTGCAGACAGACAGACAGGTGTAGAGCATACAGATAGACAGACAGGTGTAGAGCATACAGACAGACAGGTGTAGAGCAGACAGACAGACAGGTGTAGAGCAGACAGACAGGTGTAGAACAGACAGACAGACAGGTGTAGAGCAGACAGACAGGTGTAGAACAGACAGACAGACAGGTGTAGAGCAGACAGACAGGTGTAGAACAGACAGACAGACAGGTGTAGAGCAGACAGACAGACAGGTGTAGAACAGACAGACAGACAGACAGACAGGTGTAGAGCATACAGACAGACAGACACGTGTAGAACAGACAGACAGACAGGTGTAGAGCAGACAGACAGACAGACAGGTGTATAGCAGACAGACAGGTGTAGAACAGACAGACAGACAGACAGGTGTAGAGCAGACAGAAAGACAGACAGGTGTAGAGCAGACAGACAGGTGTAGAGCAGACAGACAGACAGACACGTGTAGAGCAGACAGACAGGTGTAGAACAGACAGACAGTCACCAGGCAGCTGCCATCTTGGGCTGATGTTATCTGGCAGAGCTCTGAAACTCTGTTGCTCTACATCATAGTCCCATTCAAATTGTTTATTTTACTGAGATTTTATTAGGATATTTCATAGATGCTCCTATGTGTATTCTACATGTTACTTCTACTTTACTTGTTCTGTAACTTGGGCACATTAGTTACCTGAACACAAAAAAACTGTAAATGTGAGGAACCAAATGTTCCTTGTGTCCCTCCCCCTCCTCCCCGCTCCCCCTCCTCCCCGCTCCCCCCTCCCCCCTCCCCTCCTCCCCGCTCCCCCTCCTCCCCCCTTCTCCCCCCTCCCCCTCTCCTCCCATTGAGATAGAGAACCTTCAAAGTGAAACTTGCCTGAAGAATGTTGGGTTAGAAAGAGAGTTCCAACCCCCCCATTCCTCCCCCCCTTCCCCTCCCCCGCCTTCCCCCCCCCTGACCCTTCCCGACACCTGGCCCCCACCGCTGCTCCACTTAGAGTTTCCAGTTCATTTACTTCCAGACTGCCCCCCCCACACACACACACCCCAGACACACACACACACACCAGACATCCCTCCCCCCACACACACTCCAGATACACACACTAACCCTTCATTCAGAGGTTTGCTGTGTTTTTATATTGTCATGACTACTGCTTATAACCTTCAACCCCCAGTCAAAACTTCATTTTGTGATGAAGCAGTTTATAAGGCAGAGTTCAGTCATTTCAGGAAGTCATACCATCATCATATAACAAATCACACTCTAAGCAGATCGCAAAAGTCCTAATGATAGAAATTACAGCTTGCTGATTCGGCACTGTGTCTCATATTCTTTCCTCTCGACACAAAATGGCTGCTACTTCTCAGGTGAGGAGACTTGCTGTGTAGAAAGACTGTCTTAGAAATGTAATCTGAAACACAAATAGTACCATAACTAATCTCTACAACTTCTGTCCTAATCAGAGATGGCAAAAGTACACACATTTTTCACTCAAGTAGAAAGATACTCATGTTTAAAAATGAGTATTTTTTACTCAAGTTAAAGTAAAGAAGAATGGGCTCTGACATATACTTAAGTAAAAAATAGCCTTAACTGCTACTTGGTGGACCTCACATCATATTAACAAATTAATACAAAAAGACTATAGACACGCAATGCATTCGCCAAGAATCCTTTTTTAATTTTGAACATCTCCCTCACATATGGACATGGATTATGAGGAATGTCTCTATTCTCAGTCATGTAGACATCGCTAACTCCCTCTGTTTTATCGATAACGTATTTTGAAACTTTTTCTCAACTTTTTTTCAACCTTTCAATACTCTTTTTCACACACAACATGATACAATTTTTTTTTTTTTAAATCGTACCTTTTTTTCACAATGAAATGAGAGGAAAGGAGAGAGGAGGAGAGAGAGAGCGATCAATGATGCAAACTTTTTTGGGGCAAAAGTAAAAAAAAAAAATTCTACTGGTTACCTTCTGCCTTGCTCCATGGTAGCTTCATAGACTAGCTTACGTCTGTTGTACGTGATTGCCAGGAAAAAAAGGCACACAATGACAAGAAATACAATTGATCATGCCACCAAATACAGATTAAAAAACTAAAGTTAAAAGTCTGGCTCTTAAATGTAAGAAGTAAAAGGTACAGATATTTGTG
>NC_085031.1:17974692-18007508 GCF_963692335.1 Osmerus eperlanus | reverse complement strand
CACCAAATATTAAGGAGCACCACAACAAAAACATGTATGTGTAGATTTACAGGGCTTTCAAGTTTTTATCTCAAGTTTGTCGTGAGATGACCATACCTGTCATTGTTTGGGGGTGGTTGTTGTTTCTGATTGGCCGTTTAACTTAAGACATTCTCAACTCAAGCAGAAACATTACCTCCGTATGCCTGCGTCTCAGCCATACATTTTTGCGGGACAAGTTAACCCTTACTTCTCAGAGTGAGAAATCCAAGGTGTTGCGTGAGAACGTGAGAAATGGTTGAAATGCGTGAGTTTCATGGCGAATATGTGAGACTTGAGAGCCCTGGATTTATTTTGCGCGCTAGTTAGCTCCTGGTCCCGTGACAACGGAGTGCCTTTAACACATAGACATATATACATGTCTATGCTTTAACATGTATCTGCTCCTGTACTCATGACAGAGCAGGTCATGTGATCTGGTCAACCACACCCCATCACCATGGTAACGTGTGAAATCTGGATGGTTTAGCAGGCTAGTGGTCTGGACACATGGATCATAATAATATGATGGTTTAACAGTTGTAGTGTAGTATAACCAGGGGTGTGGTAGAGTTGGGGATGGCGACCTCTGGTGGTGACCAGGGGAAGTGGCGAGAACCCTAAAAACACATTTAGACAAAAATGCAAAAAACGAGTTGATCTTGTTATCAGAGATGGCAAAGTACCCACATCTGTCACTCAAGTAGAAGTACAGATACTCATGTTTAAACTCTGGTAAAAGTTGAAGTACTGACACTTTAACTCAAGTTAAAGTAAAGAAGTGTGGGCTCTGACATATACTAATATGTAAATATGTAAAACAATCTGTATTATTGATCTGAGGCAAAGGATCTGTTAACAGAGAATACGGCCCATACTCTTGACCTGGGGAAAGGATCTGTTAACAGAGTGTATGGTTTTATATATACAGACAAGGGGTGAACCAAATGTATATGTTACTTTTAAGATGCATGTTTAAAGTTGTTTTCTCTCTTGAACAGAGATCTTATTGGGATTTTTATTTTTGTTTGAATTGTTTATCACTTGTATTATAGTTTTTATTGATTTTATGTAAAGCAACTTGAGCTACAATTCTTGTATGAAATGTGCTATATAAATAAAGTCTTACTTACTTACTTACTAAAGTAAAAAGGAGTGTAAGGCTGGGTGGCAACCTGCCCCCACCTCTCATATGCTAAAATCTGGAGTTGCTTGACAGGGTCTCAACTTGATGGCTCTCACATCTCATTGTGTAATTTACTGTCGCATTCCTAGCCATATGTTGATAAATAAGGGTCAAGATGTGGTGTGATTGGTTGTTCTTGTGAAGCATTGTTCTGTGGATTCTTCGTCTCCTCAGACCTTCTCCTCAGCTCTGGATTGTCCTACTCCTCCTTCCTCACCTCTTTCTTTCTCTCTCTGGTTTACAATAATCAAGGTAGCGTAGGTAAGAGTTAACTTTAATTTTGTAACATGTTTGCCTTGTAATTAATTTAATTCCTTTGCAATGTTATTACATGTGTATTCATTTTAACCTTACTTTGACCATTCTTGCTCTGATTTAACCCATAGAGTCAAATAACTGTAATTATATTGATATTGGCATTATTTAGTTCATGCTAATACATTGTTCAGTTTTCCATCTTCCTTTAAACCGTAAGGGAATTAGTTTTGGTTGTTTGGCCAATATTTAACCCCCTACAGTAGCCATTACTTCTACCTGTTTTAATGTCACACTGGTAACTGCACCTCACATCATATTAATACATTCATACAAAAGACACTATAGACATTTGCCAGGAATCCATGCCAGCTAACAATTTCAAACATCTCCCTCATACATGGCCATGGGTGATCTCTATTCTCAGTCATGTCAACATCACTAACTCCCTCTGTCTCATTCATAACATACTTTTTTTCACACACACAGTGAAAGGAGAGGAGATAGGAGGAGAGAGGAGAACAGATAAGCCTAAATCAGAGGAGATTAGAGCAGAGCACAATAAAGTACAGTAAAGTACAGTAGAGTCCTCATCAAGTATTCATCAATGATGCAAACCTTAATTTGGTAACCTTGGAAAATATTTGTTCAAATTTTTCAACCTTGCTTTTTAAGACATTTGTGAACATAAATTTCAATACAGCTTTGTTCCTATCTTTGCTGATATTGACTGTTTTGAGCAGAATGAGAACATGAAACACACAGTGTCCCTCAGTCTGGCTACACAAACAAATGGTTTCTCCCATCATTAACAACATGGTATAATCCCAGGCCCTTGAGTGGTCTGTACCATGATGCTTGAGAAGAGTGGGTTTACTGGATCATCTGTAGACATGTCTCATTTCCATTTGATAGTCTTTGTGATTTCCTTCCTTCACAAGTATCCCTCCCTCCAGGAAACTACAACTCCGGTTCTTTATACCTTTCCGTGAATGAAACACATCGTCGAACTGTACAAATACATCATAATATATAGAATTAGCATATGTTATCATATTAATTTACAAACATACACTGTACCATAAATACAAGAAGTGGCGGTCCTGGGCGTCTTAATTGGATGGACTTGGGAAATTACATTTACATTTAGTCATTTAGCAGACACTCTTATCCAGAGCGACTTACAGTACGTACAGGGACATTCCCCCCGAGGCAAGTAGGGTGAAGTGCCTTGCCCAAGGACACAACGTCATTTGGCACGGGCGGGAAATCGAACCAGCAACCTTCTGATTAATAGCTCGACTCCCTGACCGCTCAGCCACCTGACCCGCTTCATTGCCGCCCCCTCAGGCGGCTGCCTATGTCGCCTATAGCAAGGACCAGCACTGCACCTGGTGATGTGTTGCATCTTTATAAGTCCCTAGTGAACACAATTCCTGCCCACAGCACGGAACTAGACCCACATATGTAACCGGTGCGAATCGGTGAAACTCACTCCTCAGGTATGTAACAGGCCACCCGCGTCAAAGAAAAGCTAGCTTTTCTTTGGCGTAGCTGGTAGTGGTTGCGCTTGGCAGTCAGAGGTGGCGTGTTCGGGACCAGGCAGGGACGAACAAATGGTCCATAAAGCCTTCAGGACGGAGCAAGACCACGTCTGTTACACCCCGTTACACATACATAAACAAACAACACACAAACATCTCAAAATACAATAAGGCAAATAGAATAATTTCATAATTCAATAATACATGTTCTCATGGCAGCTCAAACGAGTGTTCACGCGTCTTTTTACATTTACATTTACATTCAGTCATTTAGCAGACGCTCTTATCCAGAACAACTTACAGTAAGTACAGGGACATTCCCCCGAGGCAAGTAGGGTGAAGTGCCTTGCCCAAGGACACAACGTCATTTTGCACGGCCGGGAATCGAACTGGCAACCTTTAGATTACTAGCACGATTCCCTAACCGCTCAGCCACCTGACTGCCTATCTAACACCAACCAATGCCTGCGCCTTGTCCAGTAGGCTACAATATAGTGGGACAAGTTATCCCATACAACTCAACGTGAGAAATGGCTGAAATGCATACTTTAACTTGAGTGAAAGAGTGTAGTCAGAACTTCAACTTTTACCAGTTTTTTTTTTTAATATGAGAATCTGTACTTCTACTTGAGTGAAGGATGTGTGTACTTTTGCCATCTTTGATTACAAGATGGAATGTAAACTAAAATCGATCAAATAGAAACATAATTAAAAACAAAAAACTATTTTAACACTGGTTATGCCATGGAAAATGTTTCAAGCTAAGGTTAGGTACTGTTAAAAATATTAACATTGTAGCCATATAATATTCTACGTAGGAACGACGACTCGATAGTAGGACAGAGTTGCACGCAGGCAATGACAAGACGAACATCCCAGAGCAAAGGGTCTTTCCATCTCCGCTGGTTCATTGGAATGACGTTTCTTATGTTTTAAATCAGCTGATTCTCTTCACAAGTCGGGTCAAAAAATAACTGCCGAATCTGTCAACGTATTTTGACAGTTCGAAAAAGAATCATTGGACACTGTCATGATTTATCGGGGTAAGTTATTGTAGAAGCTAGCTGGTTTGTTTTTGAGAACTACCTAGCTAGCTGAACAGCTGTATTTCTGCTAAGTCAGTGACATCCCCGGCCTGCTTTGTTTCCATTACACAAGCTAGCTAGCTTTAGCCTTGATAGCTCTACAGCTTTAATACTCAGCATAGGCAGAAGCTAACTTTAGCTTGCTAACATTAACAAGTTACCCTTTTAATGTTATTGATGGCAGGGAGATTTGACAACAAGGCTTCCACCTTGTTTTGAATGCTAGTGTGCTAGCTATTACAATATAGAACATTCTCACAGACAAAGCAGAAAGACTAGGAAGCCGGCGATAGTGATTTGAATACTTACAAACATTTTGTAGATAACAATTTATAACAAGTTGTTTACAAAATGATTTGATTATGAACGCTGGCATAATTTAGCGGAGCTAATGTCAGCAGTAGCTAGTCTGCTAGCCTTGGAAAATGTACCTAACGTCAGCCACAGGTTGCTAACGTCAACTAATATTTATTGTGCAACAGTCGTGTTGCCTCTGCTAGCACACTATGCATATCTCATCGAAATGTCACAGCTAAATCAAGCTCTCTCTCTCTCTCTCTCTCTCTCTCTCTCTCTCTCTCTCTCTCTCTCTCTCTCTCTCTCTCTCTCTCTCTCTCTCCTTAGCTATGTGTTCACCTTAGATCATTATGAAGGTGATATGTATAACGTCACCTTATATTGATCTATTGAAGGATCTATTGAAGGAACCAGCATTCCTATAATTGTTAAACGGTTTGGATAGTTCTCTAGCTATTGTTTTATATCCTGATTACCAGATCCATGATGCTCTGTCAGCATGTCACTAAATACCTCTTTTCCAACCTGTCTCTTTCTCCTCCTAAGGGCTGTATTTGCTTCCAAACAACTTCACCTCTGCTCTGTAGTCCTACCGTCATGGACAAGATTCTGGAGGCCCTGGTGGGCTCCTCCCACTCGGTGCCGGTGAAGAAGGCCATCGTGAAGAAGGTGGTGGAGGCGGCAGAGAAGGAGGCCACAGAGGAGCAGTGCCAAGCGCTGTACAGCCTCACCGCTCGTCTCATCCTCCTGGGAGAGGACACCTTCCAGAAGCAGGTGGGCTTCCAGGTCCTGGAGGCCTACGGCCGCTACCACCGGCCTGCATTCGAGCGCTTCTTCACCCGAGACTTTATCCTGGGGCTCCTTCAGCAGGGCTACGGGCCCCTGGACCGCAAGGACCCAGCCCTGGTGGACTACATTCACTGCTGCCTGCGGCTGCTCATCAGCTGCCCGTCAGTGCTGGAGATCTTCCGCCTGCTGCAGACGGAGGTGCTCAGGATGGTGTGTGAGAGGCCCAACCCCGCCCTCTGCGCCCGGCTGGCTATGCTGCTGTCAGACTTCGGCCAGTGTGTCCCCAGGGACAAGGCGGCCATCTTGTTCTGCCAGCAGCTGGTGAGGACCATCGGCTACTTCCACTGCCCGGCCAATCAGGAGCGGGAGCTGAGAGAGTACGTGGGTCAGGTGACCAAGGTGGGGACGCTGCTGCAGAACATCTGGAAGGCGGAGCCTACAATGCTGCTGCCCTCTCTGCAGGAAGTGTTCTCCATCATCTCCACCACAGGTGAGGCCCTCAGGTGTTCTCCATCATTCCCTAGTGGAGCTGCAGGTGGACTACCACGTCATAGTGTAGATGTCTCATGTCTAGGTGTCTCTCCCTGCCTGTAGACCCGTCCTTCGAGCCGTCCATTGCCCTGGCCAGCCTGGTGCAGCACATCCCTCTGCAGATGATCACCGTGCTCATCAAGAGCCTCTCCACTGACCAGAACGTCAGGGACGCCAGCATGACCAAGGCCCTCTGCAGGTCTCTGCCTGTCTCTCTGTCTGCCTGTCTGTCTGCCTGTCTCTCTGTCTGCTTCTCTGTCTGCCTCTCTGTCTGCCTCTCTGTCTGCCTCTCTGTCTGCCTCTCTGTCTGTCTCTGTCTGCTTCTCTGTCTGTCTCTGTCTGTCTCTGTCTGCCTCTCTGTCTGCCTCTCTGTCTGCCTCTCTGTCTGCCTCTCTGTCTGCCTCTCTGTCTGCCTCTCTGTCTGCCTCTCTGTCTGCCTCTCTGCCTGTCTCTATCTGCCTCTCTGTCTGTCTCTGTCTGCCTGTCTCTCTGTCTGCCTCTCTGCCTGTCTCTGTCTGCCTCTCTGCCTGTCTCTGTCTGCCTCTCTGTCTGCCTCTCTGTCTGCCTGTCTCTGTCTGCCTCTCTGTCTGCCTGTCTCTGTCTGCCTCTCTGCCTGCTTCTCTGTCTGCCTCTCTGTCTGCCTGTCTCTGTCTGCCTCTCTGCCTGTCTCTGTCTGCCTCTCTGTCTGCCTGTCTGTCTGCCTGTCTGTCTGCCTGTCTGTCTGCCTGTCTGTCTGCCTGTCTCTGTCTGCCTCTCTGTCTGTCTCTCTGTCTGCCTCTCTGTCTGCCTCTCTGTCTGCCTCTCTGTCTGCCTGTCTCTGTCTGCCTCTCTGTCTGTCTGCTTCTCTGTCTGCCTCTGTCTGCCTCTCTGTCTGCCTCTCTGTCTGCCTCTCTGTCTGCCTCTTTGTCTGCCTGTCTCTGTCTGCCTCTCTGCCTGTCTCTGTCTGCCTGTCTCTGTCTGCCTCTCTGTCTGCCTCTCTGTCTGCCTCTCTGCCTGTCTCTGTCTGCCTCTCTGTCTGCCTCTCTGTCTGCCTCTCTGCCCGCCTGTCTCTGTCTGCCTCTCCGTCTGCCTGTCTCTGTCTGCCTCTCTGCCTGCCTCTTTGTCTGCTTCTCTGTCTGCCTCTTTGTCTGCCTGTCTGTCTGTCTCTCTGTCTGTCTGCCTCTTTGTCTGTCTGTCTGTCTCTCTGTCTGCCTGTCTGTCTGTAGGTCTCTGCCTGTCTGTCTGTCTCTCTGCCTGCCTGTCTGTGCCTGTCTCTCTGCCTGTCTCTCTGCCTGTCTCTCTGCCTGTCTCTCTGTCTGTCTGTTTCTGTGTGCTTCTCTGTCTGCTTCTCTGTCTGTCTGTCTGCCTGCCTGTCTGTCCTGTCTCTCTCACTTTCTCTCTGTCTGCCTGCCGTCTGTCCTGTCTCTCTCTCTCTGTCTATCTGTCTGCCTGCCGTCTGTCCTGTCTCTCTCTCTCTGTCTGTCTGTCTGTCTCAGGCATGCAAACTCCTCACCTTTAGGGGAGGGGGTGTCGTGGCCAACACAGCATTTTACCCGTGCTTCGCAACTTTACAACTGGCTCTGGAACCAATCATCACTCCTAATGCTTAAACCTCACAGCCAATCAGAGGCAGTGTGGGGAGAGGTTTACAGACCCATCTTACATCATCTAGTTCTAGTAGAAACAATTTTAATACCATATAAAAAATGATGTCTATTGGATGTGTGTTAGCTTTAAAGTAAGTGATGTTTTTGACTTATAAAAAAATAAAATATAGTATATATAAAATAAAGTAGTTCAACAGGTAATCCCGTTTGTTTAATAGTTTTTTTTTATGATATATGCTCTACAAAAAACTGTCTTTATGGTTAAAAGAACATGACATTGTGTACAAGAGCACAGATTCTCTTGCGTTCTGCAGAGAAGGGAGACTGGCGTTGGTCACGGTTTGGAATGCAAGGGAGAAAACAGGACAACGGCAGATATTTTTTATTTATTTTTTAAGATGTAGTTCAGGCGGCAGGCGCGTGTTGCTTAGGCGGCCGCCTTAACTGCAAAGTGCTGCAGGAAACACTGATCAAGCCTCTTAATTTTTCTCTCAAAGTGCACCAGATTGATGCATTTAACTTTAACATTTTATACATTTTCTTCTGGGAGAGCATGCCCCTTTTTACCCCTGACCTGTTTGCATGCCTGCTGTCTGCCTGTCTGTGTCAATGTGTGTCTTGTCTGTCTGCCTGCCTCTCTGTGGCTGAGACCAAACAATCAATCATCCTTCAGGAAATAAATTCTAAACTATTGTTCCTGGTGTGTGTGCAGGATGATAGACTGGTTGTCGTGGCCGCTGGCACACCATGTGGACACCTGGGTGATCGCCCTGCTGAAGGGGCTGGCCTCCGTGCAGAAGTTCACCATCCTCATAGACGTCACCCTGCTGAAGATAGAGCTGGTAATCAACACACCACACACCGCTGGTGATGTGGACGTGGTCTGGTAGCTGAGATGGTACTTTACACTGTGTCTGGTAGCTGAGATGGTACTTTACACTGTGTCTGGTAGCTGAGATGGTACTTTACACTGTGTCTGGTAGCTGAGATGGTACTTTACACTGTGTCTGGTAGCTGAGATGGTACTTTACACTGTGTCTGGTAGCTGAGATGGTACTTTACACTGTGTCTGGTAGCTGAGATGGTACTTTACACTGTGTCTGGTAGCTGAGATGGTACTTTACACTGTGTCTAGTAGCTGAGATGGTACTTTACACTGTGTCTGGTAGCTGAGATGGTACTTTACACTGTGTATGGTAGCTGAGATGGTACTTTACACTGTGTCTGGTAGCTGAGATGGTACTTTACACTGTGTCTGGTAGCTGAGATGGTCCTTTACACTGTGTCTGGTAGCTGAGATGGTACTTTACACTGTGTCTGGTAGCTGAGATGTTACTTTACACTGTGTATGGTAGCTGAGATGTTACTTTACACTGTGTATGGTAGCTGAGATGTTACTTTACACTGTGTATGGTAGCTGAGATGTTACTTTACACTGTGTATGGTAGCTGAGATGTTACTTTACACCAGGGGTGGGGAACGTCCGGCCCGCGGAATCATTTGGTCCGGCTCGCCATGGCACTACAGGAACCATATTATTAGGTGCATTATTCGTTGGCAGCAGCACTATTTTAATATGTGGAGGAGGACCGTGGAGGCGCGCAGCGTTGCGTACCAATGTACCAAAACATTTTGCTCGCGAGCTCTGCGCACTCGCATTAAGTGTGGAATTCCTTTCTAGCAAATCAAACCCAGAATACGTTGTTGGTTTGGGCTAAGCCCCCAATGTTTACAACGTATGGCTCCGCGCCTGATTAACACTCAGATCGATAAGCAGTCTAAAAAATGGTAGCAATATAAAAAATAATACGATCCCTTTCCGTAATCATGATACCTCCCAAGAAATGTTCGATGCACCCCTACTCAAAGCAGGCTGCATCCGTGCCAGCTAACATCACAAACCTCACCAAAGAGAAGCAGTTCCAGCCATCACATTAGGGGTGATATGACCAAATATAGCAGGCACATTTTTAAGTTGATAATTCTGTACGGCCCCCGAATGATTTTATAAATATCCAAATGGCCCCTGGCAGAAAAAAGGTTCCCCACCCCTGCTTTACACGGTGTCTGGTAGCTGAGATGTTACTTTACACTGTGTCTGTTATCTGAGATGTTACTTTACACTGTGTCTGGTAGCTAATATGTTACTTTACACTGTCTGGTAGCTGAGATGGTACTTTACACTGTGTCTGGTAGCTGAGATGTTACTTTACACTGTGTCTGGTAGCTGAGATGGTACTTTACACTGTGTCTGGTAGCTGATATGTTACTGGGGTAGCTGAGATGGTACTTTACACTGTGTCTGTTAGCTGAGATGTTAATATACACTGTGTCTGGTAGCTAATATGTTACTTTACACTGTCTGGTAGCTGAGATGTTACTTTACACTGTGTCTGGTAGCTGAGATGGTACTTTACACTGTGTCTGGTAGCTGAAATGTTACTTTACACTGTGTCTGGTAGCTGATATGTTACTGGTAGCTGAGATGTTTCTTTATACTGTGTCTGGTATCTGAGATGGTCCTTTACACTGTCTGGTAGCTGATATGTTACTGGTAGCTGAGATGGTACTTTACACTGTGTCTGTTAGCTGAGATGGTCCTTTACACTGTCTGGTAGCTGATATGTTACTGGTAGCTGAGATGGTACTTTACACTGTGTCTGGTAGCTGAGATGGTACTTTACACTGTGTCTGGTAGCTGAGATGGTACTGGTAGCTGTGGATAGGTGAAGTTCAGTGGTGGAGTTGTTAACAGGAGATCAACCCTGCGCTCGTCACTGTGGATCAGAGTGTCTTCTGAATGACTAAATTACAGATGTGTAGCTGGACCTGTAAAGAGTTTGTTAGTTGGTGTGTACGTGAGCTTGTTGGTGGTGTGTGTGTGAGCTTGTTGGTGGTGTGTATGTGAGCTTGTTGGTGGTGTGTATGTGTGACCCTGTTGGTGGTGTGTATGTGAGCTTGTTGGTGGTGTGTATGTGTGACCCTGTTGTTGGTGTGTGTGTGACCCTGTTGTTGTGGTGTGTGTGAGCTTGTTGGTGTGTCCTGTGTGTGCAGGTGCTGAACCGGCTGTGGTACCCCATCGTGAGGCAGGGGGCGCTAGAGGTCCTCGCTCACATGCTGCTCAGCTTCCAGCATTCTCCTGAGGCCTTCCACCTGGTACCTCCTACACACACACCCTAACCCACCTGGTACCTCCTACACACACACCCTAACCCACCTGGTACCTCCTACATACACACCCTAATCCACCTGGTACCTCCTACACACACACCCTAACCCACCTGGTACCTCCTACACACACACCCTAATCCACCTGGTACCCCCCCAGGTTCTTCCTCACGTGCTGCCTCTGGTCCAGTCTCTGAGGAGTGACGGGCTGCCCAGCAGCAGTGCCTTCCTGCTGCAGTTCACTGAGCTGGTCCACTGCATGATGTACCAGTACTCTGGCTTCCCAGACCTCTACGACTGCATCCTGGATGCCATCAAGGTGAGGTCCACACAGGCACAACTCTTGTTAATATGGAGGCCATCAAGGTGAGGTCACAAGGGTGTACTAATCACACAGTTTAGGGCTCTAATGTATCTTGGTACTCGGTAGCACTGGTGCTCCTAACTTTCAAAAGTAAGGAGCACCAGCAAAGAGCACCCACCTATTATTTTCATATCGTCTTTTCAGCTCTTCAAATTTGTTACGTGCTAGTTAGCTCCCTGTCATGTGTCTACGGAGTGCATCCGTGACAAGGAGTGATGGATGGGTTAGGGTTAGTGATGGATGGGTTAGGGTTAGTGATGGATGGGTTAGGGTTAGTGATGGATGGGTTAGGTTAGGGTTAGTGATGGATGGGTTAGGTTAGGGTTAGTGATGGATAGGTTGGGTTAGGGTTAGTGATGGATGGGTTAGGGTTAGTGATGGATGGGTTAGGTTAGGGTTAGTGATGGATGGGTTAGGTTAGGGTTAGTGATGGATAGGTTGGGTTAGGGTTAGTGATGGATGGGTTAGGGTTAGTGATGGATGGGTTAGGTTAGGGTTAGTGATGGATGGGTTAGGGTTAGTGATGGATGGGTTAGGGTTAGTGATGGATAATCAGAGATGGGAAGTTACAAAGTACAAATACTTTGTCACTGTACCTCAGTAGTTTTTTCTGGCATCAGTACTTCACAATAGGGTTAGGGTTATTTTTCTGGTTATTTTTCTGACAACTTTTTACTTTCACTCTGTATTTTCTACTTCTTTCATTTAAAGTAACGAGCCAGAAACGTAAGCTAGTCTACAAAGCTATCAAGGAGTTTTTTTCTTTTTTTTTGACTCATAAAAGGTTGCGTCATTGATGAGGACTCTACTGTACTGTACTGTACTCTGCTCTGCTTTACTCTACTGTACTCTACTGTACTGTACTCTGCTCTGCTTTACTCTACTGTACTGTGCTCTGCTTTACTCTACTGTACTCTACTGTACTGTACTCTACTCTGCTTTGCTTTACTCTGTTTTAGGCTTCTCTGTGCTCCTCCCTCCTCTCCTCTTCTCTTTTCTCCTCTCTCCTCTCCTCTTCTCTTTTCTCCTCTCACTGTGTGAAAAAATAGTTTTGAAAAAAAGGTACGTTATGGATGACAGGGAGTTGGATACTGAGAATAGAGACATTCCTGATCACCCATGGCCAAATATGGGAGATGTTCGAAATTGTTGGTGTCAAAAAGTATTCTGGGCGAATGCGCATAGTGTCTTTTCTGCATTTAAGTTAAGAACGTAAAGATGAAGTTTAATTGGTTATGTAACTTTGGATAGAATGGTCAGCTCACAGCAGGCGAACTGTGCAGTAGGCTAATCCACTATAATAATCACACATTTCTTCAAGCATAATGCATAAGCCACGTCAACAACTTCCGCTAGCGAGCAGTTACGTTAGCTCAAGTTCTCTCACGCAAAATGCCGCTTTTTACAATGAGTTTTGGTGATCTTCCCAAAATGAAAATTAACGATGTACATAGTATTCTATGTTAAGCCCTTCATGCAAGAGGTAAAACTGTACAATTCGAGCTACATTGACAATTACGAAGGCAAGGTTTATCTAACTCACACAGTAAAGTAGCTAGATAGCTAACGGATTTGAGCAGTAACATTAGCTAGGCTAGCTAGTTTATGATTTTTAGCTACATTATAATGATATGCTCAATTATCTGATTTTCATCTTGCTTGCTAGTTAGTTAACAGATAAATAATAGGTCTGTCATATATGTTCCCTATGGACAATGTAATGTAACATGTCTTTCTAACAAGAATCTGGAAACGGGAGAAATCTCCGTGAGGGCGACCTGTTATCGGTTGAGTGTTAATAGCTAAGGGTTAACAACCTGTTATGGGTTGAGTGTAGGGTTAAGGGTTAGGGTTAAGGGAGCAATAGCTAAGGGTTAGAGGTTAGGGTTAAGGGTTAGGGTTAGGGTTAAGAGAGCAATAGCTAAGGGTTAACAACCTGTTCTGTTCTGTTCTGGTTAACTTCTCCGGAAGTTCTAGACCTGGGCTATTTTTTCACGGAAATATGGATCACTGTCGTGTGCATATAACTACTTAGCAAGCGTTTTGTAACAAAATGACAAATGGTCGCACCATAACGATTTGCACAAATGCTCTCAAATATATTTTGAGGTCGCACAGATATGATTTCAGGAGCATATTAGACCAAAATGGTCGCAATTTTGAGCCCAGCAGCTAATGGTGTGTGTGTGTTGCCTGTGCTGTGTGTGTGTGTGTGTGGTGCCTGTGCTGTGTGTGTGTGTGTGTGTGTGTGTGGTGCCTGTGCTGTGTGTGTGTGTGTTGCCTGTGCTGTGTGTGTGTGTGTGGTGCCTGTGCTGTGTGTGCGTGTCTCCAGGACCTGCCCAGGCCCAGTGAGGAGCAGATGAAGCTGGTTCTTGACCAGGCAGCCTGGACGTCTCAGCCCAGCTCGTCTGGAGTGGTGCAGCTGGCAGGGCGCTCTGAGACTGGACGCGCCGGCCTGGTCAACTTGGGCAACACCTGCTACATGAACAGCATCATCCAGACCCTGTTCATGGCCACAGAGTCAGTCATACACACACACACACACTCTCTCACTGCCTCACACTCTAATGGAGTATTGATCAACCAACCAACCTCACCTCCCTCCATGTCTCAGTTTCAGGAGGCAGGTTCTGTCGCTACGCCTGAACGACGCCCACACACTGATGAAAAAATTACAGCTGCTCTTCGCTTTCCTGGCCCACACTCAGGTCTGCTCCCTCCCTCCACCCTCCTTCCCTCCACCCTCCTTCCCTCTCTCCCTCCACCCCTCTCTCCCTCCACCCCTCTCTCCCTCCATCCCTCTATCCATCCCACCCTCCTTCCCTCTCTCCCTCCATCCCTCTATCCCTCCCACCCTCCTTCCCTCTCTCCCTCCATCCCTCTCTCTCTCCCTCCACCCCCCTCTCCCTCCATCCTCCACCCCCCTCTCCCTCCACCCTCCATCCCTCTCTCCCTCTCTCTTTCCCTCAATCCCTCCATCCTCCCACCCTTCCTCCCTCCACCTCCATCCTCCATCCCCTCCTTCCCTCCCCTCTTTTAAAGGGTGTGTGTGTGTGTGTCCTCCAGAGGGCAGCGTTCTCTCCCAGGAGCTTCCTGAGGTGTCCCGCCCCCCCTGGTTCAACTCTGGCTCCCAGCAGGACTGTTCTGAGTACCTCCGTTTCCTCCTGGACAGGTACCTGTCTGTCTGTCTCTGTCTCCTGGACAGATGTCTGTCTCTCTATCTCTCCTGGACAGGTACCTGTCTGTCTCTCTCTCTCTCTCTCTCCTCTCTCTCTCTCTCTCTCTCTCTCTCTCTCTCTCCTAGACAGGTGTCTCTCTCTCTCTCTCTCTCTCTCTCTCTCTCTCTCTCCTAGACAGGTGTCTCTCTCTCTCTCTCTCTCTGTCTCTGTCTCTCTCTCCTCTCTCTCTCTCTCTCTCTCTCTCTCTCTCTCTCTCTCTCTCTCTCTCTCTCTCTCTCTCTCTCTCTCTCTCTCTCTCTCTCTCTCTCCTCTCTCTCTCTCCTCCTGAACAGGTACCAGTCTCTCTCTCTCTCTCTCCTAGACAGGTGTCTGTCTGTCTCTCTGTTTCCTTATTTCGGTCTTTCCTTCTCTTTAGAACAGCTGTACTGAACCCAACCCACTATAGCCTCCCTCCCTCACCCCACTCCCACCTTCACACCAGTGACCCACACCTGTTTCCTGTCACCAAGGTTACACGAGGAGGAGAAAAACCCTCCAGGCCCTCCTGCCGGCCAGCCAAATGTCGTCTCCCCGACTGTGACCCTGGGGTGAGGAAGAGGGGGGCGGGGCCACACTAATCGAGCGGATGTTTGGCGGTCGTGTGAGCACGGAGGTGCGCTGTCTGACCTGCCACAGTGTGTCAGAGAACCAGGAGCCCTTCACCGACCTGTCCCTGGCCTTCAGGCCCTCCGACGAGCCCCGCCGCCCAGCCCAGGGGTCCGTTAACGGGGGTGGCGAGGAGAGAGCCGCCTCGCCCGCCTTCCCCGCCGGCCATGTTGGGGCTGCAGCCGGCGAGCAGCCGTCTCTGTCTGTGCCCGACCTTGTGAACTACTTCCTGGCCCCGGAGATCCTGGACGAGGACAACGCCTACTTTTGCGAGCGCTGCGGCGCACTGCGGCGTGCAGAGCGGGGGATGAGGGTGGTTGCGGCGCCTGAGTACCTCATCCTCACACTGCTCCGCTTTTCTTACGATTCCTCCTGCCACATCCGACGCAAGATCCTGGACAACGTCACCATCCCTCCTCTCATGAGGCTGCCTGTCCATGCCCCCGCATCCCGACATGCCTCCTCCTCCCCTCTGCAGGTGGACTCTCCAGAGAGCAGCGAGAACCTGGCAAAGAAGCTGAAGCCGTCGCGGAGAGAGGAGCAGGAGGAAGGGAGGAGAGAGGTAGAGGAGAGGGTAGAGGAGAGGGTAGAGGAGAGGATAGAGGAGAGGATAGAGGAGGGGAGAGAGGGAGAAGGAGAGGGAGAAGGAGAGGGACATGAGGGAGGGGGGGTCCAGTCCATACCGTATGTCCTCAGCTCGGTGGTGATGCATTCTGGGATGTCGTCGGAGAGCGGTCACTACTACTCCTACGGATGCAACCTCACGGGGGCGGAGCCGCAGGTGGCCAATCACTGCTCCCTGGGGGCGGAGCCGCAGGTGGCCAATCACTGCTCCCTGGGGGCGGAGCCGCAGGTGGCCAATCACTGCTCCCTGGGGGCGGAGCCGCAGGTGGCCAATCACTGCTCCCTGGGGGCGGAGCCGCAGGTGGCCAATCACTGCTCCCTGGGGGCGGAGCATGCTGATGGGGAAGCAGAGCTGAGCTTAGCCCCACCCAGACAGGAAGTGGGAGTGTTAGGGGCTGGCCACGAGGCCAAGGATTGGCTGCTGTTCAATGACAGCAGAGTGACATTTACGTCGTTCTGTTCGGTGCAGAATGTGACGAGTCGCTTCCCCAAGGACACGGCGTACGTGCTGGTGTACCGCCGGCAGCATGCCCCGGCCTCGCACAGTAACGGGGGAGGGGCCAACGGCTTGAGGCTGGGGGCGGAGCCACCACTGCAGAAGGAGCTGATGGACGCCATCACCAAGGACAACAAGTTGTACCTGCAGGTGGGTCTCACCTGTAGTCTCTCTCTCTCCCTCCACCTGCAGGTGGGTCTCACCTGTAGTCTCTCTCTCTCCCTCTCTCCACCTGCAGGTGGCTCTCCCCTGTAGTCTCTCTCTCTCCCTCTCCCTCTCCACCTGCAGGTGGGTCTAACCTGTAGTCTCTCTCTCCCTCCACCTGCAGGTGGGTCTAACCTGTAGTCTCCCTCTCTCTCTCTCCCCTTCTGTGTGTTTGTGTGTGTGTCTTAGAGGTCTGTCTGATCTTTGTGTGTGCCAGAGGTTTGTTTGATCTGTAGGTAAAGCTTGTGTTCATGAGTCAGTGTCTGACTCAAACTCCTGAGTCATTGAGCGGTGGGACTGTGGCTGGGACACAGTCAGGTTAAGGTTAGGGTCAGATAGTGCGGCAGAACGACTAGCACCAGCACCTACCCCCACCCCGTCGACGCGACGAAGTGTCCTCTTTTTCACAAACTCAAATCTGGTCACCGTAGTTTGTGTGTAAAGAAGTAAACTGGCTATCACTGGTTCTATCTAAAAATATGATTATAATCTCAAACTAGAATAAATACATTGTAATCCTTACTGAGCTACCTTTACACTAACATCCCCCAGCGTCTGACTATGCAGTCACATGTGTGGACACTGCTCTTCCTTTTGCCTCACCTATGACCTATGCGCTCATTGGCTGACCTCTTGTTTGCGTCCAATAGGAGCAGGAGCTGAGTGCTCGGACCCGGGCCCTCCAGGCGTCCTCGGCATCCTGCTCGTCCCGCCCCCACGGCCCCGATGACAACGACCCCCCCGGCAGCTGTGGACCCTCGGGGGGAGGAGGGGGAGGGGGAGGAGGAGGGGGCTTCAACACTGTCAGTAGACTGGTGTTCTGAGGGAGGGAAGACAGAGAGAGGGGGGGGGGGTGGAGAGAGAGAGAGAGAGAGGGGATGGGATGAGGAGAAAGAGGGGAGACAGAGAGAGAGGGGATGGGAGAGGGGATGGGATGAAGAGCGAGAGGGGAGACAGAGAGAGAGGGGATGGGAGGAGGAGAGAGAGGGGAGACAGAGAGAGAGGGGATGGGAGGAGGAGAGAGAGGGGAGACAGAGAGAGAGGGGATGGGAGGAGGAGAGAGAGGGGAGACAGACAGAGAGAGGGGAGAGGGGGGTGGAGAGAGAGAGAGGGGATGGGATGAGGAGAGAGAGGGGAGACAGAGAGAGAGGGGATGGGAGGAGGAGAGAGGGGAGACAGAGAGAGAGGGAATGGGAGGAGGAGAGAGAGAGGAGACAGAGAGAGGGGAGACAGAGAGAGAGGGGATGGGAGGAGGAGAGAGAGGGGAGACAGAGAGAGAGAGGGGATGGGAGGAGGAGAGAGAGGGGAGACAGAGAGAGAGGGGATGGGAGAGGGGATGGGAGAGGGGATGGGATGAGGAGAGAGAGGGGATGGGATGAGGAGAGAGAGAGAGGGGGGATGGGGGGAGGAGAAAGAGAGGGGATGGGAGACAGAGAGAGAGGGGATGGGAGGAGGAGAGAGGGGGGATGGAAGGAGGAGAGAGAGGGGAGACAGAGAGAGGGGATGGGAGGAAGAGAAAGAGAGGGGAGACAGAGAGAGAGGGGATGGGAGGAAGAGAAAGAGAGGGGAGACAGAGAGAGAGGGGATGGGAAGAGAAAGAGAGGGGAGACAGAGAGAGAGGGGATGGGATGAGGAGAGAGAGGGGATGGGAGGAGGAGAGAGAGGGGAGACAGAGAGAGAGGGGATGGGAGGAAGAGAAAAAGAGGGGAGACAGAGAGAGAGGGGATGAAAGGATTAGGCCTGTTCTTAGCTATAATGATTTCTATCTTTGGGGATAAGAGAACGTTCTTTCCTATATGGAACATTTGTTGCAATAAATGTACAGAAAATCTGCTTTCAATAATCATGGAATTTAAACTGTTTCCATTAGTACTGTGTACAGTGACTATTGGTATGAAAATACAATTGTAATTCATCCTTTAATACAAAGATGTTTTCCAAGCTGTTTTCCAAGATGTATTTGCAGGTATGATGATTTGCAGGCTGACATAATATAATTTAAGTTTGAGGTTATTCTTGACAACATTGATTCTGATACCATAACTGATTACTAGCTGTTAAGTTATTCATTCAGGGAGATTTTTCTTTGTGTAGATTTGATGTGCCTTTTGATACATAATGCAGATTTTACCAACTGAATTGGACTGGAAGTGTACCTCATTCTTGCTGTACAATGTTCATAGTATAAAATGTTAATGACATTTTAAACTGTAAAAACATATTGTTGAAAGTGTCTTCTTTTTGTTTGTTTCTTGTCACAGACCAGCTGCTAACTTTGCTAACCCTAATCCATTCGGTCCAATCAATGCCACTCAATAATTCATCCTCTCATCCATTAGAGTTCCAGTTGATTGGTGTGTGGGTTAGGGGTAGGGTTAACTCTTTAATGAGCGTTTGGTAGGGACGCTGTTGCACTGAACAATCACACTGGTATATTAATTTGGGTGTATCGGACACAAACTTAGACACACAAATAGACACAAATTAAGACAGACACATTTAGGCAGATCCTAACCAGCATTACCAGTGAGGTTTTCTTACATTTAGTCATTTAGCAGACGCTCTTATCCAGAGCGACAAAGTAAGTACAGGGACATTCTCCCCAGGGCAAGTAGGGTGAAGTGCCTTGCCCAAGGACACAACGTCATTTGGCACGGCCGGGAATCGAACCAACAACCTTCTGATTAATAGCCCGACTCCTTAACCGCTCAGCCATCTGACCCCCCTGACCCGGTCTTCACCACCAAGACCTTGTTGTAACACCTTGATTATTCAATACGATTCATTGTCTGTTGTTGGTAAGAGTGTTCCTCCTGTTTCAGGGACTGACATTCCCTGATGAGCCTGCAGGTCTGGATGACCAGGTGTGTGTAGACTGAACACAACTCTACATCTGTCCATGTGTGTGTGTGTAGACTGAACACAACTCTACATGTGTCCATGTGTGTGTGTGTGTGTGTAGACTGAACACAACTCTACATGTGTCCATGTGTGTGTGTAGACTGAACACAACTCTACATGTGTCCATGTGTGTGTGTGTAGACTGAACACAACTCTACATGTGTCCATGTGTGTGTGTAGACTGAACACAACTCTACATGTGTCCATGTGTGTGTGTGTAGACTGAACACAACTCTACATGTGTCCATGTGTGTGTGTGTAGACTGAACACAACTCTACATGTGTCCATGTGTGTGTGTGTGTAGACTGAACACAACTCTACATGTGTCCATGTGTGTGTGTGTAGACTGAACACAACTCTACATGTGTCCATGTGTGTGTGTGTAGACTGAACACAACTCTACATGTGTCCATGTGTGTGTGTGTAGACTGAACACAACTCTACATGTGTCCATGTGTGTGTGTAGACTGAACACAACTCTACATGTGTCCATGTGTGTGTGTGTAGACTGAACACAACTCTACATGTGTCCGTGTGTGTGTGTAGACTGAACACAACTCTACATGTGTCCGTGTGTGTGTGTGTAGACTGAACACAACTCTACATGTGTCCGTGTGTGTGTGTGTAGACTGAACACAACTCTACATGTGTGTGTGTGTAGCCTGAACACAACTCTACATGTGTCCGTGTGTGTGTGTGTAGACTGAACACAACTCTACATGTGTCCGTGTGTGTGTGTGTAGCCTGAACACAACTCTACATGTGTCCATGTGTGTGTGTGCAGCCTGAACACACACCTTTTCATGAGGGGCTGGAAACATCCAAGGACGCAATGAAGTTTCTGGGAGTGATGTACTTTCAGACGTGATGCGTGTGAATCTGTTCAGATGTGCCGTGCGGCCTCCTCCTCCTCCTCCGTGCGGCCTCCTCCTCCTCCGCGCGGCCTCCTCCTCCTCCTCCGCGCGGCCGCGGCCTCCGCCTCCTCCTCCTCCTCCGCGCGGCCTCCTCCTCCTCCGCGCGGCCTCCTCCTCCTCCTGACTTCATCACGGTGGTCTGACAGTAGAGCGTAACGTCCTTTAGGGAGCTGATTACCATAACAATGCTGTTCCTTACATAGCCCACCCCACCCAGCATCTTAACCCTTGTGTTATCTTCGGGTCATTCTGACCCATCAGTCATTGTGACCCACCGTCGTATTGCGACAGATTTACCGCATACAAAGACAAAGTGAAGCATTTTCTTTTAACCGTTGGGCTGTCTCAGACCCCCCACATTGCAAAGGTTAAAAGAAAATTATTTTAATTAGTTTTTGTATTGGGTAAAATTGGGTAAACACAACGATGGTTCGTTATGAACCTTTGGGTCATGTGACCCGAAGGCAGCACGAGGGTTAAAGGGGATGAGATAGGGAGTTTTGACAGACAAAAATGAAAGACCCAAAAAATCAATATTTACCATTTACTGAGGCATGCATTTTGTATTTCAGATCATGCTGTTGGTGGACAGTATAATAATGAGAAGAATATGTAACGTAATAATAACAGAAATAATATGAGGTGTTATTGTTGTAACCCTACTCTACATGTTTGGTATCCCTCAGCCTAAATATGGTTGACTGGTTCGGCAGCTCGGCACCGCTGGAGGTGGTTTCTTCGAGCACATACCACTGCGCGCGCATTATGGTAAGTGTAGTTTGCACGTCTGCCATAATGGACGTGCCCTCGCTAACACAAGTAGAGTTTGTAGTTTTCGCCGGCCATCGTTGCCCGTCAATTATTTTCCTTTGTATCCTGACCTTATGAAATTAAACAACATTAATAAAAAGTACGTAAGCTTATTCGGAAGCAAACGGCTAACAATTGAGAACTACATGTCCCATGGTTGAATCTCCATTTTTTCCCCTCCACGCCGCCTCTCCCTCCGCACGGCTCCAGAAGCGGCGGAGTTTAGGAAAAGACGGAGCTGAGCTGTCAATCATAATTAAGGAACCACGCGGACTGAAACTGGGAGGAAGGCCCACAGCATTCTTGGTGAAAAAGCACCGTGTGGGATAAATATGCGTCCGAAACAGAAGAAAATAAACACCCAGTTGCGCAAAGAAGGGTTGGTTCCACTCTGATTGAAATTGCAAAAACCCATAACAGAACGCGAAACTTGTCGAGTTTCACTTGCTGGCGCCAGGCTTGATTCGACTATTCTGATTGGAAAACGAAAACAAGGGTCCGGTGTTCGGCAGGAGGCACACTCCCGGAGGAAGGCAGCCGCGGAGGTTTGCTAAACGACGACAACTTGGAAATGTGTGTGACTGTTCAGGATTCTTATTAGATTATTCGTTGTTTGGTCGATACGTCTTCTCTGTCGGTGACTCGCAGAGAGACTGTCAAGGGAGGAGTGACGGCATTATTATTTTACCGTCTCCCTAGTCTGCTAATTCAACATTTGAATGTCTTCAACATTACACTTTTTGTACTTTGTTCGAAGGTTTTCCTGTTTATTTTCCAGAGCCCCCAACTTCGGCTTCCACAACCCAAACTTGTTGACTTGAGGAGCGAAGATGAGCGGGGGAGATGTGGTGTGTTCAGGCTGGTTGAGAAAGTCGCCTCCTGAAAAAAAGTTGCGACGTTACGTAAGTGATTTCAACTGTATCCATATTGTTGCCTCCATGCAAATCTAACCGCGGTGTAACAGCGTCCGCTCTCGCCGAATCACTGTTCTTGAATGAAAGCGGCTGCTTACACGCTTGTTTATTTGCCGTTTAAACGGAGGCTGGTTTGATGAACTCAAATTTTTTACTTGAAGTTGAAGTAAGAGCACGTAATTCAGAACACACCCAAACTTATCAGCGGGATCCATTGCTTTTCCAGTCACGAGACTCACGTTCACACGTCTCAGGAACTCGCGCGATGCAACCCATACAGGGAGACATCGCTTTTATCCATATGGGAAGTCAAATAATCTTGTTTGTATTGTGATAGTTAATGCGCACGCCTCTGCTTACAAATGCCAACGGCCGCTAGCAGAACTACGCAGATCAATGTTGTGAAACTATCCCACAGAAGTCCTCCTGCTGGGCAGGAATGTGTGTGGTTAGGATCCCTAGTTCCTGGTCGGCTGCTCATTAGCACATGTTGTTTCTGCTGCAAGGAGAGGAAGCGGTCAAGGTCTTTATCTGTCTGAGTACAGCTCCTGGAAGAGTTGGTGACACAAAGAGAAATGGGCACACACTGCCTGCTGTATATTAATGTTGACAGGCCAATATAGGTTACCTCCTGTTGAAAGTAATAACAGCCTTTTCTCAATGTGTGTGTGTGTGTGTAGCCTATTACCTCAGCTGGCTGGCTGTGTGTGTGTTACCTCAGCTGTATCTGAGCTGATATTTGATCTGTTATCTGGAGAATTCTGTCTCATCACCATGGTGACCAGGACACATACCAGAGGGGAGGCTGGTAGAGCTGCCAGCCTTCCTCACCCAGCCCTCCTCACCCTCCTCATCTTCCTCACCCAGCCCTCCTCACCCTCCTCATCTTCCTCACCCAGCCCTCCTCACCCTCATCTTCCTCACCCAGCCCTCCTCACCCTCCTCATCTTCCTCACCTTCCTCATCTTCTTCACCCAGCCCTCCTCACCCTCCTCATCTTCCTCACCCAGCCCTCCTCACCCTCCTCATCTTCCTCACCCAGCCCTCCTCACCTTCCTCATCTTCCTCACCCAGCCCTCCTCATCTTCCTCACCTTCCTCACCCAGCCCAACTCACCCTCCTCATCTTCCTCACCCAGCCCTCATCTTCCTCACCTTCCTCACCAGCCCTCCTCATCTTCCTCACCTTCCTCACCCAGCCCTCCTCATCTTCCTCACCTTCCTCACCCAGCCCAACTCACCCTCCTCATCTTCCTCACCCAGCCCTCCTCACCTTCCTCATCTTCCTCACCCAGCCCTCCTCATCTTCCTCACCTTCCTCACCCTCATCTTCCTCACCCATCCCTCCTCACCCTCCTCATCTTCCTCACCCAGCCCTCCTCACCCTCCTCATCTTCCTCACCCAGCCCTCCTCACCCTCCTCATCTTCCTCACCCAGCCCTCCTCACCTTCCTCATCTTCCTCACCCAGCCCTCCTCATCTTCCTCACCTTCCTCACCCAGCCCAACTCACCCTCCTCATCTTCCTCACCCAGCCCTCATCTTCCTCACCTTCCTCACCAGCCCTCCTCATCTTCCTCACCTTCCTCACCCAGCCCTCCTCATCTTCCTCACCTTCCTCACCCAGCCCAACTCACCCTCCTCATCTTCCTCACCCAGCCCTCATCTTCCTCACCTTCCTCACCAGCCCTCCTCATCTTCCTCACCTTCCTCACCCAGCCCTCCTCATCTTCCTCACCTTCCTCACCCAGCCCAACTCACCCTCCTCATCTTCCTCACCCAGCCCTCCTCACCTTCCTCATCTTCCTCACCCAGCCCTCCTCATCTTCCTCACCTTCCTCACCCTCATCTTCCTCACCCATCCCTCCTCACCCTCCTCATCTTCCTCACCCAGCCCTCCTCACCCTCCTCATCTTCCTCACCCAGCCCTCCTCACCCTCCTCATCTTCCTCACCCAGCCCTCCTCACCTTCCTCATCTTCCTCACCCAGCCCTCCTCATCTTCCTCACCTTCCTCACCCAGCCCAACTCACCCTCCTCATCTTCCTCACCCAGCCCTCATCTTCCTCACCTTCCTCACCAGCCCTCCTCATCTTCCTCACCTTCCTCACCCAGCCCTCCTCATCTTCCTCACCTTCCTCACCCAGCCCAACTCACCCTCCTCATCTTCCTCACCCAGCCCTCCTCATCTTCCTCACCTTCCTCACCCTCATCTTCCTCACCCATCCCTCCTCACCCTCCTCATCTTCCTCACCCAGCCCTCCTCACCTTCCTCATCTTCCTCACCCAGCCCTCCTCATCTACCTCACCCAGCCCTCCTCACCTTCCTCACCTTCCTCACCCAGCCCTCCTCACCCTCCTCATCTTCCTCACCTTCCTCACCCAGCCCAACTCACCCTCCTCATCTTCCTCACCCAGCCCTCCTCATCTTCCTCACCCAGCCCTCCTCACCCTCCTCATCTTCCTCACCCAGCCCTCCTCACCCTCACTCCAGGTCTTAGCTTACAGCTGGTGTGTTGTCTTAGTGGGATACCGGATCTCTGTGGATATTTGCGTAAGGGCCTGTCTACTTGCGGTAGGGCTGCATGTTTTCACAGCAACCACTGTTTCCAAGAAGCGCCTTTCTCTAGAAGTAATCTCTGCCTGTCAATGAACTGGCCTCATGCCAGCATATCATCAGGAAATATCAAAAGATATCCTTCCTGTTTTATCTCACACGCATGTTTTACAAGTTTGTGTGTCTTCTGGGGCTCCAGCACCACCCTCGGGTGGAGTTCTCCAGAAGCGCAGACGCCTCCAGGGTGGAGTTCTCCAGAAGCGCAGACGCCTCCAGGGTGGAGTTTTCCACAAGCGCAGACGCCTCCAGGGTGGAGTTCTCCAGAAGCGCAGACGCCTCCAGGGTGGAGTTTTCCACAAGCGCAGACCCCCGATCCTCTCCTCTGCCAGTCTGACTGCAACACAGTTAGCTCTCTCAGTGGAAACTCCTCTGAGCCATACCAGCGTGTTGGTGTCTTGTCAGTAGTTGAAGCGGTTGGTGAAAGGTAGTGGCTGTGTGTCAGAGGACCCGGGTTTGAATCCTGGAGGGGTGAGGGAGGGAGAGAGGACACTTTAGGGCTGATTGGTCAAACTGAACCTCCAACAGACCAATCACAGCAGCGGCACTCAGAGGAAACCAAGTAGGGCAACCAGCTAATTACATGAAGGACTTGGGTGAGGTCAGGTGACAAGGCACTGCTGAAGCGCTATTAATGGGCAGATCACAATAGTTTCCATGTAGTTGTGATGATGAGGATGATGATGATGATGTGTTGCTAACTGATGGTGTTGCTAAGTGAAGTACCAGTCAGGGCTCCATCCCTGTCCCACCCATCATCTTCCCTCCTTTCCTCTCTTCTCCCTCCTTTCCTCTCTTCTCCCTCCTTTCCTCTCTTCTCCCTCCTTTCCTCTCTTCTCCCTCCTTTCCTCTCTTCTCCCTCCTTTCCTCTCTTCTCCCTCCTTTCCTCTCTTCTCCCTCCTTTCCTCTCTTCTCCCTCCTTTCCTCTCTTCTCCCTCCTTTCCTCTCTTCTCCCTCCTTTCCTCTCTTCTCCCTCCTTTCCTCTCTTCTCCCTCCTTTCCTCTCTTCTCCCTCCTTTCCTCTCTTCTCCCTCCTTTCCTCTCTTCTCCCTCCTTTCCTCTCTTCTCCCTCCTTTCCTCTCTTCTCCCTCCTTTCCTCTCTTCTCCCTCCTTTCCTCTCTTCTCCCTCCTTTCCTCTCTTCTCCCTCCTTTCCTCTCTTCTCCCTCCTTTCCTCTCTTCTCCCTCCTTTCCTCTCTTCTCCCTCCTTTCCTCTCTTCTCCCTCCTTTCCTCTCTTCTCCCTCCTTTCCTCTCTTCTCCCTCCTTTCCTCTCTTCTCCCTCCTTTCCTCTCTTCTCCCTCCTTTCCTCTCTTCTCCCTCCTTTCCTCTCTTCTCCCTCCTCTCCTCTCTTCTCCCTCCTTTCCTCTCTTCTCCCTCCTTTCCTCTCTTCTCCCTCCTCTCCTTTCCTCTCTTCCTCTCCTTCCTCTGTTCCTACATCTCAAAGTTAATGTAGATACAGTATTTCCCACCACACTGCACTCAGCAGGCCTGAAGGCCATGTGATGTGTCACACTGCATGAAGGATGCTCTGCTTGTTCGCTGTCCTGAGCCGCCTCTGTGACAAGACAGGCTGCGGAGGGAGCTGCAAGTCTAGTGGCTCTCTGAAGCACTCTGTGACCTTTGACTCATTCAACCAGGGAAGCCTACTGGTGTTCCTCTAAAAGACTGCTATTGTAACTCTCTCTCTTTCTCTGTCTGTCTTTCTCCTTCTTGGTTACAACTTAACCGAAGCCCTCTCCCCCCAAACATCCACGCTTCCATCTTTCTTTTGCTTTTTGTTTGTAAAACTTTATTTGAGTTCTTGTTTCAATACGAGTAAGTAGGATCCAAAATGGTTGTTGTAATGTAACTGGTGTCTAGCTGGCAGTTTTGACTGCCCAATAAAGATATTTTTGAAGTCAGTCTCTGTCTGTCTGTCTCTCTGACTGTTGGACTGCCCTCTGGCTGTGCTGCTGTTCAGGCACTGTGTTCCTGTGAGCCTGTGTTAGCCTGTGTGTTATTTGATAGGGGTGCCAGGGGTCTTTAACAGGAGAGGCTGGAGGATGTGTATGATCCAGGAGGAGAGAGGGAGAGAGGCCAGGAGTGGAGAAGGAGAGAGAGGGAGAGAGAGAGAGAGAGGGGAGAGAGGCCAGGGGTGGAGAGGGAGAAGGAGGGGAAGGGAGTGGAGAAAGGGAGAGAGGCTGTTTAGTTTGGTA
Organism: Osmerus eperlanus; assembly: GCF_963692335.1. Lineage (NCBI taxonomy): Eukaryota > Metazoa > Chordata > Actinopteri > Osmeriformes > Osmeridae > Osmerus > Osmerus eperlanus. Next base: position 17,981,193 of record NC_085031.1, on the reverse strand, counting down.
GCTGGAGCTCTCTGGGGGTCATGGCTTCAGTCTGCTTGTAGGGGTTCCCAGACCGTGTGTGTGTGTTAAACCCAGTCAGGACGTTACACACATACTGAGACTACAAAATGTATGACATTTCTTGGCAGAAAAATCTTTCGACTAAGGCTTAGAGGTATTTTCGTCTACTGTTTTTGTATCAGATTTTATGTACTAACATTTAGGTTTAAGCTTATGTAAAAAAACAACAGTTGCATTTCTGTAGAACAGTGTTTTCAGTGTTCTCCTGCGATGCTGTGAGGTTGGCTGTACCTCCCACACAAACCCAAGCCTGAGATTCCCCAGCTAAAGAATCAAAATGTTTCTCTACAAAAACCCCATCAGCTCTAGTTTTCCATCTGTCCTCTCTCCCTCTTGTTCTCTCGTTCAGTTTCTATTTCTAACACTTCCTCTTTCGAGGAGAAGGGGGGGGGGAGGAGGAGAGGGGGGGGCAGGTGAAGGGGGGGGGCAGGTGAAGGGGGAGGCAGGTGAAGGGGGAGGGGCAGGTGAAGGGGGAGGCATAGTGTACGGGCTGTATCTCCCACAGCATCGGTTGCGTGGTGTTATCTGTCGTGCTGCAGGAGGAAGTGGAGAAGGTAAAGACCTGCTTGGTTCCTACCTAGGTTCTAGCAAGAGAACCCTGAGGTCTCTGTGTGTCTGGGTTCTAGCGGGGAGCCCTGAGGTCTCTCTGTGTGTCTGGGTTCTAGCGGGGAACCCTGAGGTCTCTCTGGGTGTCTGGGTTCTAGCAGGAGAACCTTGAGGTCTCTGTGTGTCTGGGTTCTAGCGGGGAACCCTGAGTTTTTTTCTGAGCAGGACTGACAACAGTCTGTAGGCTCAAGTGATTCCTCTCAGCTGTTAGGGTTAGCCTCTCTTCCTCCCCTCCTCTCTTCTTCTCCTATTTCCCCCTCCTCTCTTCCTCTCCAAGCAGTAGTTGCCTTCCACAGGGCAAGCTCCGTGCAGAGCTGCCGGCAGCACAGGGCTGCAGCCAGGGTGGAACAACAAGCCCTCTTTTCTCCCCCCTTATTTGTCAAGTTGAGGATTCGTTAAATCTGCTTAACGTGTGGTACAGGAAACAACGACTTTTGTTCCAGCTAAACCCTCACGTGGACGAGGAAGGAAACAAACAAACAAGCGTTTATAATGCGTTGGCCTCTTAGCCTGGCCAGGATAGCTAGCACTGCTACGGTAGTCTTCCACGCTAGCTAGCACTGCTACGGTAGTCTTCCATGCTAGCTAGCACTGCTACGTTAGCCTGCCCAGTCTAGTTAGCACTGCTACGGTAGTCTTACAGGCTAGCTAGCACTGCTACGTTAGCCTGCCCAGTCTAGTTAGCACTGCTACGGTAGTCTTCCAGGCTAGCTAGCTTCCTTAGCGAGTGCTGGTGCTGTGGAAATGATGTGGGTTGGGCCATTAATTATTAAATGTCCATTACAAATAAGTGTTAAAGATATAAAACATTAATGGCCGCCTTACTGCAATGCATTGTCTGCAACTGTTCATCCTAAGCTTGTTCAGATGGAGCTGGCTAACCAGGTTAGGCTAACTCCCCTCACAGTCATCACACCTCACATGAACTCATGAGGCTCAAATGACACCAGCTCAACAGGCTGACCACCCTGTGTGTGGACACTGTACCATATCAAGTTACAGGGGCTCCCCTTCTGTCTGTCTGTCTGTCTGTCTCTCTCTCTCTCTCTCTCTCTCTCTCTCTCTCTCTCTCTCTCTCTCTCTCTCTCTCTCTCTCTCTCTCTCTCTCTCTCTCTCTCTCTCTCTCTCTCTCTCTCTCTCTCTGTGTCTGTCTGTCTCTCTCTGTCTGTCTGTCTCTCTCTCTCTCTCTCTCTGTCTGTCTCTGTCTCTCTCTCTCTTTCATTTTTTTATTTATCTCTATCTATTAAATTATAACCTCTGTCTCTCCAGTTCTGTTCTATAAACATGCTTAATTACATGCATATTCAGGTTCAAGTGTGGCTAAAGCAGTCCACCGTATAGGGACAACATGCCTTTATTAACACGCATCTGAGGACTTTATCATCACTTTCTAACACTTCCTCTTTCGTTTTTCTTTTCTCTTTTCTTTTCTCTTTATCTATTTACAGTGACAGTCACTATAAATGCAGTCCATTTACCATCATTAATCCAAAAACAAACATCCATACAAATATTATGTCATCACAAACACTTGTTCTCATGCAAGGGCTTCTTCTCCCACGATGGTCACATTAACTGTGTTACACTGGAAACACTAGGTAGTCTGGCTCGGCCTGGCCCGGACACGGGAATGTTGTTTTTACTCATCAGAGGTGGAGCTGTGTAACTCCTGCAGGAGAGGTGGAGCTGTTTCAGGAGAGGTGGAGCTGTTTCAGGAGAGGGTTCTGTGTCGCTTACTCTGCTCGTCTCTGGTTTGCTGTTTCTTTCCCAGCATGGGGCAGCGCCGAGGCCACCCTAAAGCACTCGGGCAGGTCAGTGAACATCTTAAGTATCTGCGGTCGGGGCTGCCCAGGTGACTAAATCAAATGCCCCTGTAGGACTGAGAAACCTGTCATTGCTCGTGTGTGTGAAGTGTTTGACTGTATTTTGGGAAAGCCCTCACAGCCAGACTCTCTCCCCCTTTCCTCTACCCTCCCATACTGACCATATGCAGCACAGATGACAGAAACCTCTCTAGAATGTCAGATCCTCTCCTCAGGACTATATTTAGGCTGCTTTCATCCCAGGAGCAGCCATGACATCATCTGCTGTAGGACTTCTAGTGACATTACAGCCATATGGACAGTATGTTTAGGTGAACTGACCCAGTTGGTACTCGGGCTGTTAAAAGTAGTGTTGTTAGTGAGTGCTGTTTCCTTGGTGAGTGTCTGGGAGCTGGAGGTGTCTGGTTCTGGTGTAGCTGTGATCAGAAGGGCAGCAGGCTATATTAATAGACTGCTGTTGTCATAAGGACCCTGTCTATTTCCAGAGTCGTGGCTTTGGTAGTCTGGTCTGCCATGTCCTGGTGTACTCTAATCTACTGTGCTGTAGCATAGTGTGCTGTACTGGATTGTACTTTGCTGTGTTTCTGCTATGTTCTACTCTGCACCCAGAGTGTGTGTGTGTGAGAGAGAAATAGAATTTCAATCAATATACCACTCCATCATGGAAGCCACTCTAGAGGGAAGAAGAGAGAGAGATGGTGGGAGAGGGAGAGAAGGAGGGAGAGATGGCGGGAGAGAGAGAGGAGGGAGAGATGGCGGGAGAGAGAGAGGAGGGAGAGATGGCGGGAGAGAGAGAAGGAGGGAGAGATGGCGGGAGAGAGAGAGAAGGAGGGAGAGATGGCGGGGGAGAGAGAGAGAAGGATAGACGCAGCGGGGCTCCTTTATCAAGAGTCGACCGCTCATCAGAGGGAGAGGAGAGGAAGGCGTGGCTCCCTGGCAGCCCAGAATTTCACGGCCCCTCTTCCTGTGTGAGCCACTGATGCCCCTCTTCCTGTGTGAGCCACTGATGCCCCTCTTCCTGTGTGAGCCACTGATGCCCCTCTTCCTGTGTGAGCCACTGATGCCCCTCTTCCTGTGTGAGCCACTGATGCCCCTCTTCCTGTGTGAGCCACTGATGCCCCTCTTCCTGTGTGAGCCACTGATGCCCCTCTTCCTGTGTGAGCCACTGATGCCCCTCTTCCTGTGTGAGCCACTGATGGCAACCAGATGGCTGGAGAGAAGAGACGAGAGAGGGGGGGGGGATAGAGGGATGATGGTAAAAGAGGGAGGGAGGGAGGGAGGGAGAGAGAATAAGGGGAGGGTGATGGTGAGCGAGAGAGGGGGAACCCTACATACAACACAGCTGGTCTCTGCTCTCTCTGCTCTCTCTCTGCTCTCTCTCTCCCCCCCCACACACACATATGGTGGGAGGAGAATTAGGAAGATGTAGGGAAGGAGAGAGACGGGATGAGGGTGGGAGATGGGAGGGAAGGAAGGAGACGGGAGGAGGAGACGAACTGAGGCGAACTGTGAAATGCTGCCACCGTCCTGTGTAATTTCTCAGGTTACTGAATGGGATGATGGAGGAAAGGGGGAGAAGGGAAGTGAGAGAGAGAGGGGGGAGGAAGAAAGGAGGGGCGAGAGAGGAGTAGAGAGTGAGCGGGAGGGGAAGTCCTTTAACAGCTGGTCTCCAGTGACTCTTGCGGCCACTGTCACATCAGTGTTGTGCTGTGGGACTGCTGCATCTCTGACCAAGACTCTAGCCAGGGGTTAGGAACACACACACATACCACAGATGCACTCCTCCTCCCTGTGAATCCACAGTGCTTCTGTGTGTGATTGGAAGCTGAAAGACATACACCTCTCTCTCTCTCCCTCTGCCTGCTCTCTTCTTGTAACTCCTGGACTGGGGCTGTTGTTGATGGAAGAGCTTGACTGCCGCCCGCCACAGTTAGAAGGGTTATCCACGTTTCTCTCTTCTCCCTCTGTCTTCCTTCTCTTTTTCTTTTCTGTCTCTCTCCCTCCCTCTCTCCCTCGTGCCTCGTGGCAGTTGGATAACAGAGCAGGTTGTGGTCGACAGACAGCGCTCAAGGTCAGTACACAGTTGAAAAATCCCAACCATTATCTTGAACGCTTCCCCTTGTAGTTGTATAAAGACGTTTACAGGAGATATGTGTTCATGTGACAATCTTGGTGTTCCTGTTGTTGTTTCTGACTGGGGGGTTTAGTTCTGTCTGGCCTGTTAACACACTGTATGACACACACACACACACACACACACACAGCAACATGTGCACACACACGTCTTCCTGGTTTGGGGGTTCATGTTATTAATGCTTGCTTGTGTTGTTTGGAGTTTAGTGTGTTTTGACATTTTGACCATCTGCTGTTAACCCAGAGTAAATGGAGGATTGTTCACAGTGTGATCATGTGAACACACACACACACACACTGTGGTCATGTGAGCAGGGCTGCCATGCCAATGGAATGTGTTGAATTCTAGAGATGCAGATTTGACGGGGCATGTGACTTTTAGAGAAAGGAGGAGAGGCGAGGGAGAGGAGAGTGGGGGAGGGAAGGCAGAGGGAAGTGGGTGAGGAGAGGGGAGGTTGGAGGAGGAGAGTGGGGGAGGAGAGGGGAGGTTGGAGGAGGAGAGTGGGGGAGGAGAGGAGTGGGGAGGAGAGGAGTGGGGAGGAGAGGAGAGGAGTGGGGAGGAGAGGAGAGGAGGTGGGGAGGAGAGGTTGGAGGAGGAGAATGGGGGTGGAGAGGGGAGGTGGGGGTGGAGAGGAGAGGTTGGAGGAGGGGAGGTGGGGGTGGAGAGGGAGGTTGGAGAGGGAGGTTGGAGAGGGGAGGTGGGGGGGTGGAGAGGAGAGTTGGAGGAGAGGGGAGGTGGGGGTGGAGGAGAGGTTGGGGAGGGTGGGGGTGGAGTGGAGAGGTGGGAGGGAGGGGAGGTGGGGTGGAGAGGGGAGGTGGGGGTGGAGGAGGGGAGGTGGGGGTGGAAAGGAGAGGTTGGAGGAGAGGGGAGGTGGGGGTGGAGAGGAGAGGTTGGGGAGGTGGGGGTGGAGTGAGAGAGGAGGAGGAGGAGGGAGGTGGGGTGGAGGAGAGGGGAGGGTGGGGGGTGGAGAGGGGAGGTGGGGGTGGAGAGGGGAGGTGGGGAGGAGAGTTGGAGGAGGAGAATGGGGAGGGGAGGTGGGGGTGGAGAGGGGAGGTGGGGGTGGAGAGGAGAGGTTGGGGAGGGTGGGGGTGGAGTGGAGAGGTGGGGGTGGAGAGGGGAGGTGGGGGTGGAGAGAGGGAGGTGGGGGTGGAGAGGGAGGTTGGAGGAGGAGAGGAGTGGGGTGGAGAGGAGAGGTTGGGAGGTGGGGTGGAGTGGAGAGGTGGGGGTGGAGAGGGGAGGTGGGGGTGGAGAGGGGAGGTGGGGGTGGAGAGGGGAGGTGGGGGTGGAGAGGGGAGGTTGGAGGAGGAGAGGAGTGGGGAGGAGAGGGGAGGTGGGGAGGAGAGGTTGGAGGAGGAGAATGGGGGAGGGAGGTGGGGGTGGAGAGGAGAGGAGAGGTTGGAGGAGGAGAGTGGAGGTGGGGGTGGAGAGGGAGGTTGGAGGAGGAGAATGTAACCCAGGTCATCATGTTGGACTCCCCAGTAAGTCCAGTCCAGAAAGAAATCCTTCATACAGTCACACAGTGATTTTCTTCACTCTGATTCTGTTTCAGCACAACCATTAGTTGAAGTAAATATTGTTTGTTGTGAAACCTTGGCTTGTCCACCTAACCTGCTCCTGTCATCAGGGAGTCAGGTGGCTGAGCGGTTAGGGAATCGGGCTAGTAATCTGAAGGTTGCCAGTTTGATTCCAGCCCTGTCAAATGACGTGTGTCCTTGGGCAAGGCACTTCACCCTACTTGCCTCGGGGGAATGTCCCTGTACTTACTGTAAGTCGCTCTGGATAAGAGCGTCTGCTAAATGACTAAATGTAAATGTAAATGTTCTGCAGGCTCTCTCCCTGGCCCTGCCACCTGGCCCTGTCTCCTGGCCCCGCCCCCTG